>NW_028274808.1:177340654-177493082 GCF_037043125.1 Eumetopias jubatus
TGATGCTAAAGCATGTATGATAATTGCAAGTGAGCAGCAAGGGCAGATGGGGGCTTTCAGTTGCTTAATGACTAGGTCAATTATTAGCAAACTAAAAATGCCAGTTTCTCAGTTATTATAGATATTTCTACTTAATCCCACAATGAAATATGCACCATCTTTCATGCCTGTGTATTCCTAAATACTTGAAGTGATTCCATATGTCAGATTAAAAATGTACATTCTTGGGCGCCTGGGTGGCTCAGTTGGTTAAGCAACTGCCTTTGGCTCAGGTCATGATCCTGGAGTCCCGGGATCGAGTCCCACATCAGGCTCCCGGCTCAGCAGGGAGTCTGCTTCTCCCTCTGACCCTCACCCTCTCATGCTCTCTGTCTCTCATTCTCTCTCTCGCAAACAAATAAAATCTTAAAAAAAATTAAAATATATATATATTCTTATTTTAGTGTGAAAAACAAATTACAATATTGTAAATGCTAGCGTCAATGGAGTCATCAATCTACCTTTGTAAGCCGTATCTTCTTGCTACTATTAAAAGATTTAACAGGGCATAATACCTGAGTAGGAGGGACTTGGAAATTCTTTTTTTTTTTAAGATTTTATTTATTTATTTGACAGAGAGAGACACAGTGAGAGACGGAACACAAGCAGGGGGAGTGGCAGAGGGAGAAGCAGGCTTCCTGCTGAGCAGGGAGCCCGATGCGGGGCTCGATCCCAGGACCCTGGGATCATGACCTGAGCTGAAGGCAACCGCTAAACGACTGAGCCACCCAGGTGCCCCGAGGGACTTGGAAATTCTTGCAGATGATATATATTCCCTTTAGCTTGTTATGCCAGTGATTTCAAAATTCTTTTCCAATTTATCTTAATTTGTTACTGTATCTAAGGAAGTTTCTTATTTTTTTTGTTTTTTAATTTGAGTAACCTAATTAATCATTCTCACTGGAAAGTTTTGTTTATTTTTATTTTTTTAAAAGAGTTTATTTATTTATTTGACAGACACAGAGAGAGAGGTAGTGAGAGAGAGCACAAGTGGGGAGGTGTTTCACTTGGGAAACACATACACAGGAGCAGGGACCTCAAAGCAGGGCTTGATCAGAGGGCCCTAAAGCCTCTGCCTTAGGCTCAGGTCAAGATCCCAGGGTACTGGGATCAAGCGTAGGCTTCCCTGCTCAGCAGGAAGTCTTATCCTCCCTCTCCCTCTGACTGCCTGCCACTACCCCTTCCCCCCCCCCACCGCCCACCACCACTTGTTCTTTTTTCTTTCTCTCTCTCCCAAAAGAATACAAAAAATCTTTAAAATAAGTGAAAAAAAAAATTCCATAGGGAGGTAGGGGGCTTGTGTTGTAGTTAAAAAATATATGTGCCCAAGTCTTGAAAGAGCTAGAATACTTTCTATTTGATTATGTAATATAAAAATCATAGTTACCACAATCTAATAGTTCTGAAGATAGCAATATGGGTATGAAAGTATTTTTTCCTATATTTATCCTGCAAAGAGGACATTTTAAAAAAGTCTCTGAAAGTTTGTGCATTTAGCCTAAGTTTTTAGCTTATTTTGAAATTTCCAACATTACTGAGACAATATTAAAAATATTAAATAAACCGTTTAAACATCTTTTTAGTGCTTACTTTACTGAATGGTTTGCATAAGTAAAAAGTTAATTGCTTTGTTTCTACAATCTTTAGGAGTCAAGGGACCAACTCCAGAAATGGGCTGCTAATACTGTATTTTCTTATACATGTGCATTAGTCCATCAAGTGAAGCACCTTCCCAATCTCGGCAGAGGGTGCAATGATGTGTGTGTGTGTGTGTGTGTGTGTGTGTGTGTAGAATGAACTACCAAGGAGATACAGGCATAAGGAACAGAATTATCAATTCAACCAGTGAGTAAAGCACCTGGTATTAATCCCTACCCTATTTTGAGTACTGTATTTTGTTAAGCAGATCATATTTTGAGTCTATTATTATTCTGTTGTTCTGAAGAGAAAAAAAAAATCTATTGGCCTTTTCCTGATCTTTATGATATAAAAACTTGACTATTTCACTTATGATCCCAGGTCTCAACATTTATGGAAAGCCACGATTTAGAGTAGTTTTTAATGATGACATATAATACTGTTTTTCCAAAATTACAAAAAAAATGCATTGTGTTTTCTAAATCACACAATAAAAAGAGGGATTCTCTTAATGTCCCTGAAAAATAGGTAAGGAATGGCTTTCTGCCTGTAGACAATGACACAAGATCAATGATTTCCTCAAAACTACATAATAAATGAATGCTTCTATTAAATATAAAATAAACTAATTTTCAACTTAAAGATGATTTTAAATAGAAATAATTATCATAGCTGCAATAAATTTCATGAACTTTAAATGCAGTAATGCAAATATAGCCCTGTGGAGCTAATAGCAAGAAGCAAGAAAGATAAATAATAACAACTCCTATGTATTGAACACCTAGTGTTATCAGTTATTAACCATAATTTTACATATCTTCTTCCCAGTATCATCATCTATAAAATGCAGATAATATTACCTTCCTCAGTGATTCTACAAAGCAAATGAATATGTAGAACCCTCAGGTTAGCACTAATGTACCATAAAATTATTAGTTTATTATTTCAATTTACCTTACCCTTTTTATCATTTATTTTTAGATACTTAATAAGGATACTATTTCATCATTTCAATAAACCTTAATGTAGGTATAATATCCACTTTATGGTATATTGTTCTTTTCTGGTGTTTCATGCTTTTGTGTTTATGTGTGAGCGGGAGTGAGTAAGTCTATAATTCATTTGTCTCTGACATTAGAGATACTGCATGATGACTTCCCTTTAAAATCCTTTCAGCCCTTTATGCTTGAATTGCATTGTAATTAGGGTGTTTTGCACTATACTCTGAAAATTATCTCAAATACTCCATAAAAGTTGATTTCTACATTTATAAATATATTTGGCTTAATTAGCAGCGTGTGTGGAGAAGTGAATAAGTGCTATGAATCGGTGCCTAATTAGCGGAGTCTATCCATACTCTGATTGGCGATCATCTTTGCAAGGCTTTTCTCACTGCCATGAGTATTTGAGAGTCGTCTGTAATTTCAGAGTTTTAAGAACTGTTCTGCTGCTGAATGATCTTTAATAATTATTTGATGAATATCTCTGTGAGTTACTGGTTTCTGTCATTTACTACTCTTTCACAATAAATCCAGGAAAATATATGCAGGCCTCTTAAAGACAGAAGCCACTTAACTGAAGAAAATAAATTTGAAACTATTAATAAGTTTTCTTTGTGGTTTTCACAGAATCATGTTATAAATATTGGCACTTTTTCATAGTACATAGAGAACCATGTGCTCTCAGCCTTGAAAACCAATGAGGATTTCAAAAGGGGCCAAGAAACAATTTACCTATTGGGCGAAATATGTGAGGCCAGCGAACATTTTTGTAGGCAAGAAAACAATCATGCACTTACTAAATATTATGAACACTACAAGTTTGACATGGAAAAGAAAAAGCTGTAGAACCAGAAGAAACTGTGAAGTATACATAAACAAATGAACATAGTAAAGTACTAACTTGATATAATTTTATTAAATGTTAACTACCTAAAAATGTATGTTCAGGTATAACTGCACAACAATCCTTTAAGGAAGATAGGAGAGTAATTATTATAATTCTTGTTCCCATTTTATAAGTGAGTGAGATATTATGTGTATTGATCCAGGCTCCCTTCCTGAAAGAGCGGTGGGACTTGAACAAAGCCTCAAATTTCTGGCATCAATTCTTTGCAAATGTATGTATTATATATATATATAAATATACATATTTATATGTATATAAATTATATATAATATTGACATATATAATTATTATATAGTATTATTACATATTATATATTATAACACAGAAGAATTAAGTTAGATTTAAGAAGGACATTTTAAAATTGAAAATTTATAAGACAGGCAAACTTCTCTAAAAGCTTTCTCAAAAAGAATACAGAAACTTAGTAGTCTGAAATGGTTCAAATATAATGACTTTTAGTATAGAAAATGAATCAGAGTTCCTCAAAATGTCCCAGATGAGGTATTACAGGGGAGAAAATGTATATGGGACGGTGAAGTTGGGAAAGATAAAGATGTAAGGTTATTAGAATGCATAAAATAATAAAAAAATATGAAACCTCAGAATCTATCTATGGGACAGTCCTCTAATCCTCCTTCCAGAAAGAAATGTCAGAGAAATTCAGAAATTTTCATTTGGGTAAATAAGAGTAACGTATTTTCCCTAGTATTTTCAAACACTTAAAAAAAAAAAGGCTAAGTAATCAAGTCAAAAGTTCTACACTTTGTTCTCTGAAATAAAATGTAGTTACTTAAGAAAAACACACATGGGGACCTCTAAACCCATGGACAATTGATAGAACTAATTTAATAGCTACTTGATCCTGAGGACATAGATAATCCCCAGACCTAGGCTACAAAAGAAAAGCACGTGGGTTTGATTTCACAAAACAGGATAAAAACAGTCTGGGGCTGAAATAGGCAGGAATTAGATTTTAGATCTTCATTATTCTGGGAGAAAGAGATGAACCAGTGTTGTCCAAGAGACTAGAAGTGCCTCTCAAAATTGAATTCTCAAAGAACTAGTGAAGGCTGAATACAATTGATCACACCAAATAAAGGGGAGGAAGCTTAAGGTGAAGAACTCTGATAAAATATGGTTCCATCTGAACATGTTGCTTCCAATCACCTGTTTAAAGATGATGTATGGTTAACATTGCCCCTACCAAAGTAAAAGGAAAAAATAAGGATTGGTCCCTAAAACTCAACTTCCTCCAAGTATTTATATAATTGAATACCAAATTTATTTTAGGTGAGAATCATCTGAGAAATTATGAGTATAGAAATAACGATGTTGAAAATTACTTCTCAGTCTGGGAGATGGTTTTGATACACAGTTTTAAGCGTCAGGTGTCACCCACTCCAGAGCAACAGCAAATTAACTGTCAAGGTAAATAATAGATTTGATGAATAATTGTCTGAATGTTTAGATCATGCAAAGATACTTTATAGAATGGACCAGAAGCAAGGAGGGGAATGAAGTTTGGCTATATAAACATGCTTAAAGCTGATAATGAAAAAATAATTTACATATTTTAAGAAAAGATATGCAAAATCTTTAAGAGTTGACCTTAAAGAGAAACAAACAACAAAAACAACAAACACAAGGTAGGGACACAGGATCCCAATTGGTGCCCAGTCCTAAAAGATGCCCTGAATCTAGGAAGCCAAAGCAATCTATTTTTCAGGAGATGATCCATTCAATGGTGGATGTGTTTCATCAGACTTCATCTGGCCTCAAGGGGTCTGGATGATGTCCCTCTTCTGATTCCACCCTCACCAGGCAATCTTTTAAGAGATATGCTGATTTGCCTTGGATCTCCTTAGAGATAAAGTGTACTGTCTGAGAGAAGAAGTAGGGATATTCCTATTTTTGAATGGGATATTCTCCTGCTCAAAATTTGATAAACTGATGCTCAAGTTTGAAATCAGGATCTTGTGATATTGTTGAAAATTGGTCTTGGCTCTGTACAATTCTGTGCACTGATAAAATTTTGATTCTTAGATTGAGGGGGAAAGAATTGCCAGGTACCACCTAGAGTCCATCTGGTAACCAGACAGGTTATCTTTTCTTGGCAAACCCTACATTCCCATACTCTCTATTAAAAGCTTCAGGACAATGGAGAGTGCATACGCCAGGCCAATAAAATGGATATATCTAGAGATGTCTGATAAACCAAATAAGTGTATGTGTGATTAAATAGGAGTTGCATTTTTATTTGGAAATTATTATGCAGCAATTGGTGAGATTATCTTGGGCTGGAAGAAACAAGTTTTATCAATAAAGAACCTATTCATAATTCCTACTAAGCAACAATGAACACAGAAAAAGGAGAATGAATTTATGTGACATTGATGGCTGACCTTCCTTAGATAAGAACAACATCAAAAGAGACATCTGCCTGGCAAATCATTACTAGTAAGTCTTTGCACATAATGTATTTGGAGGCATTTCTTCCCTTGCATGGCGTACTAGCTGTGGTAAGCATCCTCTTTTTTTTTTTTTTTTTAAGATTTTATTTATTTGACAGAGAGAGATACACAGCAATAGAGGGAAGATAAGCAGGGGGAGTGGGAGAGGGAGAAGCAGGCTTCCCCACAGAGCAGGGAGCCCGATGAGGGGCTCGATCCCAGGACCTAGGGATCATGACCTGAGCCGAAGGCAGATGCTTAATTGACTGAGCCACCCAGACATCCCTGTGGTAAGCATCTTTGACATCGCATTTCTGTGGTAGTGTTTACATATCAAATAGCCTGGATTTGGACAGTCCTTGTACTAAGTTGTTTGAATTTATTTCTCAAGCAAATTCTATTTTCATGATTTTCTGTTTTGAAGCATATCTATTTGCACAGTATTACCAATCTTTGATAGCACTCTTACACTGTCAGGAATCCTATAATTACAAAATAAAAATGTTTGATGATGATCAGGAAAATGTTATTATTGGATCTAAACAAAAATGCAATTAGTTAGACACTATTTAAATTTCAAGACAGTGAGGTGGACAATGATGGTCTAGTATAAAGAGAAATATGAAAGTGATATTAGAGGCCAAAACTCATTTAAATGAGTAATTAATATATTACTCAATGAAATATAGCAAAAGCTGTTACACAGAAATTTCAGACTCTGTAGTACTTTCAGTAAATTTTGTAAAAATAATAATTCTGAACAATGGAAGCATTAGATGATTAGAAATTCATTAAGGGGCGTCTGGGTGGCTCAGTTGGTTGAGCAACCAACTCTTGGTTTTGGTTCAGGTCATGATCTCAGGGTTGGGGAATCAAGCTCTGCGTTGGGCTCCATGCTCAGCACAGAGTCTGCGTGAGGATTCTCTCCCTCTGCCCCTCCCTCCTCTCTCTCTTTCTTTCAAATAAATAAATAAGTCTTTAAAAAAAAAGAGATTCATTAAGATTACTGTCAAGGGATGCAACCATGCCCCTGACTTTGATAATGGTATTATAAGGAACTTGTTTTACCTGAAAAAACATTCTCAAGTGTGTTTTTACACTATACTTCCTGGTCTTCAGCTTTCTTAGTAGTCTCACTTCTACTAAATCTCTATCAGAAACACTGGGCCTTTAGACCATATAACTAAATTCAACAATTTTTTTTGGATACCTGTGTGTAGGAATTATTTCAGTTATATCATGCTATGGTGAACAAGGCAAAGGCCCTGTCCTCATTTAGCTTACAGCATCCTCGGAGAGAAGAATGTAAAGAACAATCATATCTCTCAGTTGGGTCTTCTAGTTCTTTTTCTCATCAAGGTCAGCGCGATCATGTATCTGCTTCCTTCATCTCTGTATCACTGTAACAACCACTACTTTCCTAATTCCAAATTTCCCCTCAGCCTGCCACTGCTTGTTTTTGCTTTAAAAAAATATCATTCGTAGGCACCTTCACTGTAACTTACTTCTCCATGATGCTTTTATATTTCAATATTTTTTTCAGATCCCATATTAGTTACCATCTCTTCTCAGCGGCATATGTTCATTGATGGTCTCACTATTCCCAAGATTTTATAATCACCAGGGTGCTAGTGACTCCAAAAGCTGTATTTATGCAATTTATATATACTCCCTAGTTTCAAATGGACATTTTCAATGGCCTGCTAGATGTTTGAATTTTTCAAGGGTACTTTAAAGTCCACATGTCTTAATCAGATTCATTCTCCTGGAAATGTGCTATTCTTTCCATTTTTCCCAAGTTGGCAAAATAGCATCATGGTTCCCCACCCTCTCAGGTTTATCTCCATGACATCACTCATTATTCTCTGTAACTTTACCCATACTTCTCTTATCATATCCCTACTTACCCATCCTTCAGAGCCTGACTGTGGTTTTTCATATCCCCAACTCATCATCCTGTGGTTCTGGTAGCATTTAACCTCTCCATAGAGCCTCCCACGCCTTTACTTTTAAATATCTACATCTGTACACGTCATTTTCCACCACAATATTCAAATGCTTAGGAGGCAGAGAACATGTCTCATTCACCTTTGGATCCTTCATGGTAATTTAAACAACAAATGGTTATTGAACTCAATGAATTCTCAGAGTACTCCAAATTCCCTGTTCATTGTATACAATTTTCAGCTATGACTGCTATGACCTTTTGCTACAAATGCTGGGTTAGTGAAATTCAGCCTCATACTGAATAAAAACAATGGGCATAATTCAGTCTAGACTCTACGGCTCATAGGAAAGCATCCTCAGAGAAGCTTACCGCTCTCAGATCATATGTGGGTCCCCTGATTACCTCATCGACATAGATGGCGAGCATTTCAGAGGAGAAATAAAATTGTAAAAGACATTTTACAATAGAAATGAACGAGTAGACAGTTGTTAAATAGCAGGTTACTGTTCTACTATCTTTTATTACCAATACATTTTATAGCCCTCGCCACAGTTTCATTTGAACACCCAGTATCAAAAATTAGGATTTTTTTGAGATTATCGTATTCTGGCAGTTGAAAATCTGTTTCAAGGAAGCATTTAAATTTGCATATGTTTCAAATATATCTTCATTTTGTAATAAACTTACAATTCTACTTCCTGGACAGTAATGAGAAGGCATGCAAAATAATGAGAGTAATGTCAAACAAACAAACAAACAAACAAAAAACAACCTGTATAAATTAAGTAAAAACTTACCAGATATAAGATTTAAAAACAAGGCAACCTATTGTCTATATTTCAGAGAGAAAAGGAATGTGACATAAAAACAAATACCCATGAACTTAACTTGAATCTTAAGATAGCAATCACAAAAACAATTTGCAACCACAACACAAGGAATAAAATAAAACTGATCTAATCCAATCTTCTATAATCTATTCTAATCATCTTCTTAACTCAAGTAATATAATTGATCTTCTAAAAAGAAATAACAATAACTTAAAAAGATTATTTACAGGCCCTTATTAGTTTTGAAAGGCCTATTTAAATAACACATATTTTTTATTAATTATCCATATTTATAAGCAGAGCGAGAACAGACACATAAAATTAATCTGTCCTGTAGTTTCAACCTGGATTTAATGTGTGCTGCCAATTTCATCACTGATAAATTCTAAAGTTTTTGAAGTAATTATGTTTAGTAACAAGAACAAGCAAAGGAAGATAAAGAAAAGAAAAAACAATAACTTGATTAGAAAAATTAAACAAATAATTTCACTTTATTTGGCATAATGTAAAGCCTCCAGACCAATTTAATAATTATTTTTAAATGACGTAGAGGATGGGTAAGTAGAAAAAGGGGGTACAATACAGATACCATTTCTATGCCTTCTTCCAGTCCAAGATGTTATTTATAATGTAAAAATTTCAGTAAGTGCATTTAAAATAATTTCATCTGTAGAATTTTCCTCTCCCTTCTCTGTACTTCACACTGCTCTGAACTTCTCTAATGAGTTTTCCCTTTTCATGCTACAGTGAATTTATTGAAATCACGGTTGTATCTAACCAACATAAGGACTTGCACCATCAAGGCAGAGATTCTTTCTCATACACTTCAACTTCCTCAGAGAGCCTTGGTCATATTTTATTTTCAACATGTTTGTTGAATCAAATGAATAACCACAGATTTGTCAGTATATAATTACCCCATTAAACAAAAGCCAGGAATATTATTATTCCGCTTTGCTTTACTTAAGAAGATAATGCTTTTCTTACAAAAAAAAAAAAAAATCCCGCAGTAGAAGAGGAAACAATAGAGAGTGTTTTATCCTCGAAGAGGAATATCGAAGTGAAACAGTTTCTCAATAAGTGGACTAAACTCTGAGGTTGAGTTCTAACTACACTTTAAGAGATGAGTTCTAGTGTTTCTTTACCACATAAAAGATGAAGAGTGTTGTCATAATTCAGCAACATCAAATTTTTTATACATATCTCCAGAAAAAAATCAGAGAAGTAATGGAAGTACATAGAGTCTATAGGCAAAAAAGAATGCAAAAAGAAATCATGGCGATAATAGCTTAATGAAAGAAGGAGTTAAACATAGAATGCATTATCTAACAAGTGTGCTGAAATTCAGATAAGCAAATGATTTGAGAGTCTGGAGGCAACAAAGCCACTAACTGACCTCTAAAGTCACTTTGAGATTTGATGAGAGTTCATTCCATCCTCAAATGTCATAAGGGTTCAGCAGAATGATCTAGTTTTAAAGGACCAAATTAGAATAAAAAGGGTAATATGGCCACACATTTTATCAGTGTTAATTATTAATACTGAGATTAAAAAGAAAGGGCTGAGAGTTCGGTAAGCATACTAATTGGACACTTTTTTCAGCTTGTTTTCCCTGTCAGTGTGAATATTTTACAGCGGTTCAAAGGGAAATATACACGTTGAATAATATGCATTCAATTGGAACACCGAGTATAAATGTAAAAATATTTAAAAGCGAGAAAAGAATATAGGAGGGTGATAATGGTTTTTCCCCACTTTGAATGATGAAGAACACAAAGAGTAGGGTTCATTTGATGCCAGAGGACAGAATCTTCTTTTCCTTTCATTTAAGATCCTTGATATATTTAAACATATCTGCTCCTCGGTGGTACCCCTTGATGCACCACAAAAATGAGAAATCGACTAAAAGGTATCCAAGGTGAGAATATGGTTCTTACCAATAATTTTAGAATTGTTATCTTTGTGAGACTAAACATTTTTATGATGCTTTCATGACTAAGCTATTCTGTTATGTCAAATCTACCTGCAGTTAATAATAATCAAAATTATTTATCATTACTATTTGAATAATAGTAAATAATTCTATCACCAATGAATATGGGGAAATTATTGATACTCATTATTTATTTATAAATTATTAGATGTTATTATTTCATTTAGTTGCTTTATTATTGAAGGAAGTGTGGATAAGAATAGTCAGAAAATTGCACTGCTAGGGAGAGGAAAAACCAGGATTCAAACCGAAGACATTAGATTTCAAAGCCTGCTTTTTAAACCACGATACTCTATCCACAACACTGCCTCTTCTCTAGGACAGTATCTTCTTTGGATTCTTTTAGATTGTGCTGCTCAGTTACTGGAAATCTGCTGCAACACACATCTTGATTGCAGACAACCTCTATAATTACCTTCTGTCTCTAATCACCATGAAAAAGCAGAAGTTAGTAAAGTCCTCCAGAAGTGGGGGCATGTGAACTTGGGGATACTTGGGAGGCACAAAGCCATTTCACAGATGGCTAGAAAAGCAGAAAATGCAGTCCACCTTTGGCAATAGAACCCCAGGCAGAAAAGCAGAACCATGCAAAGGAATCCTTTCCAGGGTATGTTAATCTCTTCCTGCAGAAATTAAAAAAAAAAAAAGGCATTTGCAGAGCATTTGTTTTGAGGTATTATTCTTATGCCGTTAACAAGTGTTTGAGCATTTTTGGAAAGATGGAAGACACAGTATTGCTACTTAACTCAATCTAACTGAAAACAGTACAAACCAATGGTGACTAGATGGCAGGACCTTAAAAGTGACTGTTGGAAATTGGGTAGGTGGGAGAAAAGTAGAGAAAGAGCCCTTTATCCCACACAAAGTTATGAGTCTAGACTCCGTTCTCATTATCCTTGGTCTTATTAAAATGGTGTTTCATTTCCAATTGATAGTTCAATTACACTCATTTATTTCTTTTTTTAAATGTTTTAATTTTATTTAAATTTAATTAATTAATATATAATGTATTATAAGTTTCAGAGGTAGAGGTCAGTCTTATATAATATGCTGTGCTCATTACATCTCGTGCCCTCCTTCATGTCCACCACCCAGTTAGCCCTTCCCCACCCCTGCCCCCTCCAGCAACCCTCAGTATTTCTGAGAGCAATGTGAAAAGTCTACGGCAGATACAAAATGGGTTCATGATGGACTGTACCATGGTTTAATCCTCAAAAGCAGTGTACTCTAAATACTATTGAAAACATGTGGAATAAGGATAATGAATAAAACAATGATCAAGCCTAACATATATTTCTGAAAAAGTAAGAAAGTTTGGAATTGGGGGGCTCAGAAATATTAGTGTATAAAAATCAAAATTACCTTTTAAATACCTGAGAAAATCAAGAGACATAAAATTAGTTGGGCATGTTAGAGTGGATAAATTTTTTAACTCATTTAACTTTTTAAAATCTACCCAAAGCTCTCTTTCTATTTGGAGAGTAAATCATCTAGGAAAAATTGGATATAAAGAGAAAATCACAGGTTGGTGGATCTGAGTAAGATTCTAGATTTAATTCTGTTAACTGCCTTACAGATGATTAGAAGCAGATCCAGAGGGAGTAAGTGACCTACCCAACCCTAATGGCAAAATTGGGATTGGAGGTCAAATGGAGTGTTTCTTATATTTGAGTTGTTAAACACTATATATGGTTACAGGATACAGAGCAAAGCCAAATTGGACTTGCAAAGGTAATCCAGGGGTAACTGAAAAGAGTAAGTAGACTATGGCATGAAGTCAAAGGTCAAGATAAATACTGATAATAGATCTAAAGAAATTGTTAAATACTGCTCCAAGAGAAAATCTGAAGACAACGGCATGATGTAGATAAGGGCAAGCTCTTGCATAGTCAGTTTATGCTCTTCATATGATGATGGTTTTAAGCTTAATATTTGGTTTTTACTTGAATTATGAATTCATTACAGTAGGTTTCAATTATTTTAACACTTCCATTATCAAATATTTTATCATTACTCAATGTCCTACCATGAACCCCATATTTTAAAATATTTTATCCCTTTGGCTTAGGTCATGATCTCAGGGTTGTGAGATAGATCCCTGCGTCGGGCTCCATGCTGGGCGTGAAGCCTGCTTAAAATTCTCTCTCTCCTTCTCCCTCTGCCCCCCCATAATAAATAATAAAATAAAATATCCTCCCCCACCAGGTGTATTTTATTGAAATAATAAATAACCAATTTCCCCAATCTTATCAGAAGATCAACATGAAATCATCATATTGATAATAATTCATGAAGAGCAAAGAAAAATATATTAGTGATGTTTTTTATGAATTAATGTATAATTCATAAAAAATTCTTGATTTTTTTAATGATATCATTTCCATTACTGTTTTCCAGAGACCCATGGATGTAAATACCCAGATCTGAAATTATTAAAATTGTGGGACTGATTCTAATTATTAGATTCAGGTTTCATGAAATTATGTTGATTCTTACAGTGTATTCTTTTTCCTAAGCTAATAAGAGAATAAAAAAACCTCATTCATCATTTGGCAGTAAGGTGGGTTGGAACGTAGGATAAAGCTTATTATAAAGCTGATTAATCCACAGGCCTTCTTCATGAAATTGTGTTTATTATGCTAAAATATAGGAAGCAAATAAAAGCTTTTGTAAAACATAAGTGCATTTCACTGCCTATCTACTTAAATTTTCCTTTTAGGTATTTTAGTTATTTTTAGTTACTTCATGACAACTTATTTTCATCATTAACTGTTCTAATGTATACCGAGGTAGTATTATGACCTTGGGATGTTATATTATTGCATTGGAAATTATCTTCTAAACTTTACAATGGAAGTTAATCCAAATATCAGTTATAACTGCATTGTTTCACATAGTTTAAAATTCAAGGAAAATATTTGAGGTAATAATAATTAGGAACTAGGACAGCATCCAAAATGGTATTTTCATGGAAAATCCAATACAAATCTTGATTAAAATCTAACCAAGTAAAACGCTGCAGATTACCTGGATTCCAATTAAATGTGACAAATGAATACTTGACAGGTTTCAATTCCCATTCTATTTATGTCAGAATGATCCATTAATCTTGAAGATGAAATTACCAGAATTCAAGCAATACAATTGTACTTTATGGCTAGATAGTAGTCTGAAAACTTGGACCCAACAAAACTTATTCAAATGTCAACTGCTACATTTGGATCACCCAAAGTGAATCACATCTCCTTCTGTCTTTACCTATAGATCAGGGCTAACATGAATCACAGCAGATGACAACTGATTTTATAAAACTGAATCTCAAGTGTCAGTCACATACAAAAATCAGAAAAATCATTTCTATTATGAGAGTCTTTGCTGTTGACAAGACTGAAAACACGGTTATAAAAAATAACTAAAAGCCTTACTTGGAAAATGTTTCTTAGCAAATTCTTTCTAGTTTCTTAACAAGCTCACCTGTTAAGTTCTCCATGTGTGTTTCCTAAAAAGTAACCAATATGTGTTTGCCTTATATAATTATGCTTATTACTCATCATTTTTTACTTATTTTAAAGGTGTTGAATCCCCTTAAACTCGAAAAACAGAAAAATAATATTAAAATGTGATTATATTGCCAATGATACAAGTCCTTTCTGTTAATATAGCTGACATCCAAAAATCAAGCCTTAATTATACATTATGTTGTTTATTGTGAGATACTTTTTAAAACACAAATAAAAGTATATTATCAAAAGGTAATCACAAGTATAGGAATGTCCTTAAATTAGATCAATCTTGCCTTCCTAGGTGTGTGTGTGTATAATATTATTATAGCATTTTAATTTTTACTTTTGTGCAAAGCATTTCATACATATTTGCCTTAGAAATATATTCATCAGCAATGCAATTCATACCAAAATTTTTATAGTCATTTAAATAGATACTAAAAGTACTTAATTCTTAAAAACCACATCAAACTCCCATCCACGTAAGCATACACCACCATACACACAGATAAGCATGCCTTTATAGCCATAAGGCAAAATGCCATTTTAATTCTGGATTATTAATCAAAAGGGGATATCAATCATCTGACCCTGATACCGCATCTTCTCACCCAGATAACAATGTGAAAAAATAATTATTTAACATGATTTAGTTTAGCCATAATTTCACTTGGGGTCATTTATATCTATTACTCTCTAAGGTTGGATTTTAATATTCATAGGTAAACTTCAAGAAAAAAATCAGATTTTCCTGCATTAATATGCTTTATTTGCATACCATCACTAAAGAAACTGGTATATAACAAAAAGTTAGGATGTCTTATTTCACTTGGGGGTTGGGATGGTGAAAGACAAATCCATTTCGAGTTTTCACTACAGATGAAATGTGTGCGGTTCCCCTTCCTTCCCCTACATATAACCAAATCTCTTTATATACTTGAAAAATAATAAATTTAGTATGAACTTTACCATTCCATTATTTCACACAAACCTACTTCTCAGGCATTTACTTATAACCTGAAATCCAAAAAAAATACATCATTTAATTGTTTTGGGGAACATAAACCAACGTGACAAGGTTTGTAAATACTATTTGAAATCTAACTTTATAACCTAAAAGGAAGTGTATAGGAGGCCAATTGTTGTGGCCCTTATGAGAATCATTTCACAACAGGAGAGGAACCTAGAGTCCTAAAATTTGCTTTCTTCCGTTTCCCTTGCACAAAAATGAGAAAAAAAAACAAAAAACAAAAAAACAAAAACAAAAAAAAACAAAGAACCACGACGTATACTTAAATGAGAGGGGAGTTCTAATAGTATTTACAATACATTTCTGGAGAATAAGATAACACTGTTCTCCTTGTTTGACTCCATTTCAGCTATCACTCAAAAGGAGAGGCTCGCAAATGCTTTGATAAATACCTAGGAAAAGAAAGAGCAAGGTGTGTTTGTTGTCATCTCCTTTCACTAAGGCTGAACAATTACAGTAGAAGAAATAGCTGCATGACAAAAATGAATAGAAGAAAACAATAACACAAGACCCTTCTCAGTTGCTACTGTTTAGGTATTATGAATTAATTTAGGTTTGTTTGTTTTCATAGCAGGTACTACTCCGATTTATTTGGAAATGTGTTTATTTCTGACAGGCTGTTTAAAAATGATGGTGCAAGTTTGGTGGATTTTATCTATAAGGTTATGTTCCTTTATTTGGCATTTCTGTCCTTTAGCAAATATTTATTTTTTTTAGGTAAAATAGTTTTAGTGTCAGCTATTTTATTTGGGTTTTAGACTGAGCTTCACGAGTCTACTTATTATGGCTCGCTAGCGTGATTATGTGTGTGGATGCTGTGTTTGCCCCTACCATTTTCCATATGCTCTGCCTCACCAACACTGCCATCCGGCGTGGTCCTTTCATAGTTGTCCTCTGGGAGTGGAAGGGCACCCAGCCTTGGCCCTGATGAACTCTTACTGCTTGGTGTCTCTGACTCCTCCAGCCCGCTGTCATAGCAACTCTGCAGTGACCCCTGATGTGGGTCCTGAGGCTGACTCACAACAGAAAACGTCACTCTACGAAATGGCTGCAAAAGAAAAGATTCTGAATGTCACTAAAATATAAGATTGTAAATGATCTTATTAAAAAACACACACATTACATACATCAAGCACTGACTACTAATTCAATACAAAATGCTTAGAGATGTTGAAAGCTATTTGGTCAACTGTATTATCTGAGGCAAGTCCTAGAACTTAGATTTTATTATGAAAAAAAAAAAAACCTGGAAAATTCACCTTCTGAAACAGAGATAAGAAAACGGCAATTTCACTAAAACACACATTTAAATCTATGTTAGTACCACATATTCAACCTTTTTCTATTCCTTAGTCTTTACTTCCAGTATGCTTTTCACAAATAGACTCTATAAAAACAAGTGTCACCGATTTGGAAGGCAATAAATATTGAAGTAATCATCGTAAGAATTCATTTTTAATAAAAACTTCAGTTTTAAAACCTTTGTCTATATGATATAATGGTTTTAAAATGAGTGTTCTGGCAGGTGATTTAAACTTAAAGGTACAACTGATGAATAAGAATTTAGATGCAGTGCTGGGAAATAGAAATGTATTTCTTACTTTAGTCATATTAGAAATATTACCTATTGACCTTGATATTGTAAGGGTGGTATTAAAATAATAGATAAACATTTCTTTAACCAGGGAATAGAAAATAAACCAAAAAGTATGCGTTACTATGACTGTTTATAGTTTGTTCAAAAACAAAAATTTATATCATGTAGTGTCCTTAAATTATATGTTAAAAGTGTTGCATATTTTTATCCACAATTTACTATGATACTGAAATTGGCTGCACCGAAGATTTACTATGTATGGAATTTACAAATTATTGTAACTACTAAATAAATTAAAAACTTTAGGCTCATTCAGGGAAAAAAACTAATCTCATGCATTGATAGTGCTACATACATAATAATTGGAAAAAAAATACAAAAAAGGTTCTGTAATATCTGTCCGAGATTATTCTTGGCAATAGTTGTATCCATCAAGAACTCTTGCATGATTTGAAAACGGCATAAATGTATTTTTTAAACATATGACTCAGACTGGTTCTTTTTAATATAAAGCATAAAACTAATGTTGCCAGAAAATAGTAAGAAAGGTAAAAAACCTTTTTTGCCCTTTTATAACTTGAATACTAGTGGTACAAATTACTAGTCAGAACTGGCACCGGTATGATTTTTAAAGTGTTAAGGATAATCTACACATGTAGATTATTAAAGGAAAAGCTACAAACAGTTATGGAATTTCCCCCAAATTTATAAATTGGTTTTGCTACAGACAAACATGCTTCTGCAAATCTTCCCTTTATCTTGTCTCAGAAGACTGGCCAGGAATATTGTCCATTATTGGCATTTTTAACTCAGTACCTTACCTTCCATGTACTTATTTGGATTGTACAAACTTTATAAAATTCTATTATTCATTCTACTTCAAAATCAACCTTTAAAACCGCTGAATCCTATTGTAAAGGAAAAACATTTAAAGTACATTCTCTTCTTTATAATATTTCACTGAATTGGAACTGTAGTAAAACAATTATGAAATATTTCTAGTACAAACAGTATACACATCACAGCCCCAAATTTACTGGCAATAAATTCTAGGAACATTACTCTTATTTCAGTAATAATTCTCACATTTCTTTACAATAGTATGATGTTTCATATATATAAGTAAATGTAGAAATCAATTTGTATTTACTATGTTTTATCTTATGTGCATATATTTTCTTTTAATTTTTTTTTCTATTTATCACTCCCAGCAAATTATCTGGATCTCTTCAGTCTCATCTCAGAAACAACGCTGCCAGTAGTTTCCTAAAACCACATTGTTCTGCACAAAGAAAATGCTTAGTAAATACTACTGAACAATGAGCTTTAAATAACAATGCTGAATTTAGAAAAGAATTCCAGTGGTCATTCAAATGTATCACTTCAAGACATAGCAATATGTTAATATATATATGTAAAGAAAGAGAGAGAGAAAGGAAGGTCAAATGCTGTTCTTGATTCTGCTTTAATGATTTTCAAATCTTTTAGCTCAGTCTTCATTAACCCAAGAGGAAAGATCAAAATGAATACAGAAATATATAATTTGTACTAATAAATTGACAAAGGAAAGTATATAAGAAATTATGAGAAATGTTTCATTTTGATATAAAAGTAGAAAAGACGGTGATGTTTAGCTGAAGGTAGGAAACTCTGAATCTGTAATTAAACGCTGGTTCCACCAAAAGTAGTAATAGGACAGCACAAAGGTGAGAGGCTATGTTTGCAATGAAAAATGTCAAAAATAAAATAATGATCTTTTTATCATGTACTGTATTACAACTTCTATGATTCTGTGCATTTTCTTCATTTCTTACCCTATATTTATTGTATTTTAATTTCCATGAATTATTTTAGGTTACATATTAAATTTAATGATGAAAGAAAAGGTATTACAAATTTAAAATACTAAGATCTATTTATATAACAAATATTTAGATTCATGAATGCTTCATTTTGTATAAAAAGCTTTTTAAAAAAAATAACCTAATGGTTGAAACAAAAATAATTCACAATAAAAATCCCAAATAAAGAGCATCACACAATGGATAATGAAAAAACCCCATCATTTTTAACCACATTTAAAAATATTCCATTAGAATTCAACAATACAATAGCATTATATTACTATCTCAAGCTCTATTTTGATAATTTTGTAAAAACAAAATTCTTCTGGCAAAGTATTTAAGTTGGCAATGTGAACAAATTAGTGCAGAATCCTAAATTCTGAAGGTAAATCCATTGGTGCAAGGGTTAAGCTTTGATTCCAATGGAAAATCAGACATACAAACTAGATAGATAGATGGATGATGATAGATAGTAGAGATAGAAAGACAGATTGATGGGCAGAGAGACAAGTGTTTATGTACCATCATTCATCATCAGGTTGGGTCTATTGAGAAGATAGAGAATTAAAATACAGAATTCACATTATTCATATATTCCAGAAATGCTGACTAAATAAGATATGTGAAGCAGTGTTGACTGTGTGACATGACAGAGAGAATGGATTTGCATTATATATTTAACTATCACTTTGTTAATTATTGATACTCTGAAGGAGAGTGGTTTAAGCAGGTATTCTTAAATCTAGACGTACCTTAGAATGGCCCAGAGAACTTGTGAAAAAACACAAAGCCAATACACAGTTTCAACTTAAACCCAATGAATCAGCGTTCAAAGTGGGACTGGATATCAATAGCTTGTAAAGTCCCTCCAGGCAATGAAGAGGGACTTCATTGAGGAGAGAGGAAGGAGAAACCCTACAACTGAAAGCAGTCAAAAAAACCCCAAACTGTCCCAGGAAGTATGGTGATCCCTTAAATGTTCATGGATTGTGTTTCCCTGGAGAGTAACTAGAAACGTGACTCCATCTTGAGATGCAAAAGTATGGACATGAAAACCTGCAGTGACCTGGGGTATCTGAGCTTTCTATTTTTCTGTCCAGAGTGATAAATGATTTCTTGTCATGCAAAAACAAACTGGTCTTTCTCAAAGAGGAAAAGGCACAAGAGGATGAGAAAAGAATGTCAGCCTTCTAGCACTTTGAAATTGTGAAGATGTGTTCAAAAAGTAAATAAGTAATGCAAGAAAGGGGTATTCAAGAAAAGAATTCCAAAGATTGTGAGTGGAAAATGGGTGACAGGTATACACAAGAGGGAGTGGTACTCAAAGATTTTAGGGAAGCAAATGAATGATATAATTGAATGGATGAGATTGAAGATGTGATGTGACAATTTTGTGCAAAAGACTAGGAAGAAGAAATGTTGGAGGCAGAGAATTATGCCAAGAAAGAGTGAGCTTTGGAGAAACAGCAACGGTAATGGGCAGTGAGGCCATTATAATGTATGGCTGCTTGAATTTAGACATTGTTTCACCATACCTACATTTGTTCTATATTCACTATGTTTCAGGGTTTCGAGGATGTCCCAACAATGGTTCTACAAATTTAAGAAATTCAAAATTGTATAGGTATATAAAAACAGATGATATAGAATATGATTAGGTTTCCAATGAAACAGATATAACAAAATGCCATGAAACCTGCTTAGGATTTAGGGTAGGCATTGCAAAAGAAGGAGTTGTGGGTTGACACCTCTAAAAGAATTTTGATAGAAAACATATCTTTGAGGAATCAGTTATAGTTTCCATATTTGGGGCCAGCAGTAAAAGATTAAAAAAAAAAAAAAAGAGGGTGGATAAGAAAACCAGATCACTTTTGAAACTTGGAAGGATTAGAAGCAGATCATCTTTGGAAAGAAAGAAAATCCTTTATGATCAAAGGCATCACAGATATGGAAAAGAATTATGACTACCATATGCCCATAGGATTCATCCATTAGAAGGTCATTGTTACCTTAAAATCTCTAAATTGTGAAGAATAATTCTATGAGATTAGAGCAAAGGAAGTAAAAGATCAATTTGTATATATATATGGGGAAATGGAGAAACTGAGGACAGACTACTAATTTTTAAAACATAACATAGAAGTAGGATTGCAGTTAAAAAGAAAAAGATTTGTGTAAAGAGTTTTATTTATTTATGCTCATTTTTATCTTTCTTCATTGTTACAGAAAACATTTGCTTTAAGGTAAATATTTGAAGATACAAGCAAAAAGCCCCATAACATAAGGTGCACCGGGAATGAATGAAATCAGAGAACATAAGTAAACTAAGAATGAAGAAAGAAATTAAAAGTAAAATTACAAAGGTAAGGTAAACAGTAAAACATGTTGAGTGATTGCATGCATGGTGTGTGTGTGTGTAATGAGAAAAAAATGGTATGTTAGAAATAATAGAAAAAGGAAAGAATTTTATTCCAAACAACACTATAGATTCGCTATTGACCTCAGACAAGTTAGCTGACCTTTGGTTCTTCTGCCTTAGGCTCAAGGTCTGTAAAATGAAGTTAATGATACCTGCCCCTAACCAACTTAAATTCTCTGAGAAATAATGAGATAGTTTATAAAAAGATCCTTAAGGTCCCTCAAAGACTTATAGTATAAAAGGTATCATACCTCAGGCCACAGCTACATAACTGAAGTGATAACTCCCATTATGTTTTAGGTTGTTTTTGTTTTCCTTGTCTGTTGTGTTTTTGTTTTTAGTGTTGTTGTTTTTTAATATAAAGCTGGCTCAGTAACTCACCAAGTTTCTAAATGGAATTTTAAAAAATTCATATGAAATTTCAAGCCTAGTTCTCCTGTTAATGCACTGCTTTTATTGTTCTAAATTCAAATTATTTGTAAAACAAATATGTACATATGACACCAATTTTTCAAAAAGTATTTGAATCTAATCATCGATTGGGCATGAATATCTCTACAGTCACTTATTTTGGAATGGCATTTATCAACTATTTTTTGTGCCTATTATGATACAGAGAAGAGTTTCACTTGAAGACATACCCTACTATAGGGACTTTTCAGATATTTTAGAGGTTGTTACAAATATATTCAATGGTAACTCCAGATAATATGCAATTCCTGGGGCATTAAGTGTATCTTCATTGTTATCCCAGGCTCCAGCTGATTTAAGTACATCCGAGTTGGCATTGCTTTATAGTCCTATAGACTTAGAATAAGCATTCTCCATTCTTGTATAATTTTATTCACTTTTTATTCTGAAAATCTACAGTTCACGTGGGAAATCGGCAGAAGTGTTAATGGGGATGTCTTCTATCTTCTATTCGCCTGCTGTGGGGAGCCCAGAGTGGCTGCCTCTTTCTTCTCTCCCCTATTCATTGGAAATGCTCATGAGCCCCTGGTAAGAGATGTGTGAATGCAGTTAACATTTCCATATAAAATTAATCTCACAGACTGGGAAGGAAAAACACAGCAAATAAAGATTTAAGTCAGGTGCTGTGGGGTATGCAATGTAACATTCAATAAATACATTTGCTCAGTAATATTTTTGATACTTTTTTTTCTGGAAAATATGAACAGATGCTAAAACTGATATATCAGTAAATTTAGGATTAGGAGAAAGATAGCCTGCTTGATGAGGAAAGGAGTTAGACTACATTTTGGCTATAGAATAAGGCTTGTTATCTAAAGACATTACAAGGGGTAAAGCATTCAAGAGGGGAAAATATGGTGAGCATTTGATTCATTATTCTTTTTTATAAAATTATATCTGCTTAATTGATAATACAAATCACCAAACAATAAACTTAAACCTAGGCAGTCTAACAGGCTTACAGGTCCCATGAGATGTTATCACAATTTCTACTTCAAATATGAACTACCACCAAATTTCATCCTGCTCTTATTCAGAAGGTTCAAAGGAGGTCAAGTCAATACATTTCACATTCATAAGAGAGAGGATTGAAGCAATTTTCTAAAAAAAATTTTAACTATCTAGAAAACTGATGTCAAATTTTACTGTAAGTATGATAACTGCCTCATTTTTATTTTATCTTGCAAATTCATTATTTTTAAAATTTTGAAGACCTATCAAATCACATCTTTTTGAAAGTATTGACAAAAGAACTTGTACTCTTTATAACCTGAAACTTTGAGAAAATTAATTTTGAAACTAATTAATATGCTATTCTGTTTTCAGAATACAATCACTGCCAAATATATATGACATTACTAGGTGTGACCTATTTAAAAAAAATCTTCATGAGAAAGCCCATTGGTAGTTTCTAAGAAAAGCAACAGAGACCGCATGCATATTCACAAATACATGGATAATAATAAAATTTTATTTTTATTCATTCTTAATTGTTAGATTGATTAAAAAGGTGACTACCATACCATGAAAGCACAGATGATGTCCCACAATCAGACACATTTAAAAATATTTGCCTTCTATCTACATTAGCAAATCTTCAAGTTAAAACCCACACAATAAACACTTAGTGTTTTCTTTGATCCGACAGTGGCCAATTTTAGAAAAGGGAAAACCATGGAGGTGAGCTTTGGGAATATCCTGTTATATACACTACACACAGTAAAAGGAAAAACATAGCACTGGGGTAAGAGTGCAGAAACTTTCCCCTTGGAGTTCATTTCTGATAACCTAGTGACACCACATTTATGGGGATTTTATTTGCAAGCGGATAGGACCCTACGGATGCCAGTGGAAAGAACTTCAGGTTAAATCTCTTTCCTTATTGAATACTGCTTTGTGTCTTAAAGACAACTTTATTGAGAACTTTAAATCTGCACCTTCCTTTTTAGCTTCAATAGCTTCTTCATAAGTCGTCTCCTTATCTGGAACTCACATACAGCTGTCTCAGTCACGTCAATTATTTCTGAATGGGCTGAAAAGGCTTTTTTTTTTTTTTTTTCCAATTCACTTAGTTATGTCCATCAAACAGACTTCTAATGACTATCTTTGTCAGTCATAAAACACTGAAACAGTCATGGAGCAGAACATTGCAGCATTCATAAGGAACACTACATTATATTTTTAAAGAGGATCTATCTAAGACTGTGAGATCTTTTCTTGCAAAGGCACAGGTACTTGATTAGTCTGCAAACATTTTCAACTGACGTCAGTGGCTACCGCACAAACATATCTAGGATTCCATGGTGCTTTAGATGGAGTATGTCTGGCAGGACCTTCAAACAAACTTTAATCAGGTCTTTTAAACTTTTTAGGGGCATCTTCTTTTGCTCACATCTCAATGTTTTTTCCATACTTCAAACAGTTTTTCTTTCTTTCAAGTCAATAGCAGATGAAAGGATATTAAAAAGAAACATGTTGAAACACTTGGACTAGTTAATTAAAACACTCATTTAGGGAAAGAGAAGTTAGCTAACTGTATTTATTTCTTTTGACTTGCATGCAACTTCATGTTTGACATTATTATTTGTTCCACAGAAAACTAAGAATGCAGATGATACTTGATGGTTCTTAGTCCAGTAGATTGCAAAATACTAAATATTGCAAAAGAACAATGACTGTCGGTATTAAAACAGTAGCCACTATGGACTGGAAAAGTTCTATTTATTTTACTTATGCTGTCACTTCTCCTCATGCCATCCCTACATGGGTCATATTATATTCTGATTTTGAGAATGAAAAAAAAATAATGAATTTCAGTATTTACTGCAAGAACTACTGTAGCCTTAAAATTCAAATGGGTCTCTTATTTCTCCCCCATAATGAAAAATATCAGGAAGCAGAAGAGCCAAAGCCTAAAATTCTTAGTAAATGCAAGCAAACCATTTTTTCTGAAACTCTGAAAATAGATATTATGCTCTAAAAAACAAATTGTGGATCCTCCATATTGCCAACACAATTGCTTGACCTATCTTTTGCTCTATTTGCTGACTTCTATTAAACCTAGCCCAGGATTAACAAACTTTTTCTGTAAAGGGTCAGAAAGTAAATATTTTAGGCTTTGTAGGTCATAGGTCTCTGGCACAACCACCCAACTCTGCTGTTACAGTGCAAAAAGAGCCACTGAAGACACATAAATGAATGAGTATGGCCATGTTCCAATAATACTTTATTTATGGAAACGGAAATTTGAATTTCATTTAATTTTCCCACTCTGTGAAATGTTACTTAAAATTTTTTCAACCATATGCAAATGTAAAAAATTAAATGTAAAAAATACAACTTTTCTGTTGTAGTAATATTTTTAAATGTCACTGTGGACTTTTCAACTAGTGTTTCAAGTCCTCATAAACACTTTATCCATTATACCTCTGTTTCAATTACAGTGCCTTGAAAATAGTTTATATTCAATTGTCACTTATTAAGATGTATTGATATTTCTTGTCCTTTTTGGAAATAACTCTGAACTGGGAAATCAGGAGAATTGGATTCAAGTACTGGCTCCAATATTAAGTGTGAAATCTGGGGAAAAGACTAATCTTTTAGCTTTAGCATCCTCAACATTAAAACGAAGAAGTTATGGCAGATGATATTTAATATCTTTTCCAGTTCTTTAATTCTCTGAAACTGTAAGAAGATAGGTGTGTTGGATCAGTGAATGGTTGAAATCAGTGATTTTAAAGTAGACTTTGCTCACTCATTAAGAAATTCCTTAGAACACTGCAGGCAAATACTAATGCATCTTGGAATGCATTTACTCATCAAATAAAGATCATGAACAAAAATATGCATAACAATCAAACATTTTAGTCAATTACCTTAATGAAAAGTTACAAAGATGGTATGGTTCCCTCAGGCTTACCATTTTTGTGAAAAAAGTAGAGACATTCACTTGAAATGTCAGCTCCATGTAATATATTTGCCTAATTCTTCCCTATCCTCTGAAACCACCTCTTTTGTGATTCCTTCTTCACTGAACCACATAAAAATGTTGAGTTCCAGGGCTCCTAAGTGGCTCAGTTGGTTGAGATTCCAACTCTTGATTTCAGCTCAGGTCACGATCTCAGGGTCCTGGGATTGAGCCCCATGCGGGGCTCTGCGCTCAGTGGAGAGTCTGCTTCTCTCCTTTTCCCTCTCTCTCTGCCCCTCTCCCTTTAAGTAGGAGCTTAAAAATGTTGAGCTCCTACTGTGTGCTAAAGTCTGTGAGATCTCACTCATCTCTCAAATGTATGATTCCAATAGCAGAGGTTAGCAAGGTTGGTAGGAAATAGGATGGTGAAAGCATGCTGGGTCTTGATTGGATTACACCTCCCACTTCATTTGAGACCCTACCTAGTCCCTTGTAAATTTCCATGTTTACACTCACAGAGAAGTGGGAAAGCAGAGGGAGTCCTAGTTAGGAAAAGAGAATATTGACAAGCAACTAATGAGAAAAATGCTATCTTCACAATGACATTCAATCCAACAAAGACTTACTAAGCATTTGCTTTGTGCCTACCACTGTGCTGAAAAATCTACATGCTGCAAATTCAGGCATTAAGCTCAGTTGGGTAAGTGTAGATTAATCATGCAAAAGCACTCAGAATACAAGCAGAGGTTTCTTTTTTTCTTTTTCTTTTCTTTTGCTATTGTGATAATCATCAAAAGCTCAGTTCACATGCCGCTCAGTTGCTTTGCATGACTACTCTACACACCCATGGAGTTCCAGAAGCAGCTGAATGAGGTCGATAAACCTGTGTCTTATACCACGCAGTTGGAGTTAGTCTGTAGCAGTTCAAGGGAGCAATGCTGAAGAACCAAGGGGAACTGCAGGAAAACTGCCCAGGTTTCCAGCTACTAAAACACCAAAAATGAACAAATAGACAACAATAACAAAGATGAAAAATAGCCTTTCAACAGCTACCTCCTAAAATACACAGAAGCTTAGAAGCGCAGAGAGAAGCCTGCCTCAGGAGCGCCCAACTCAATTCTGCTGAACTGAAGTGAATGAAAATAAAATGTGCATTTTCAGAGGCACTCAAACAGATGCTCTGGATCGTTGTCTCCTTTTTTCCTTTTCCACCATAGGCATTTCACCCAAACTGCACCTGGTGAATCTGTTTAGGAAACTTATGTTTTACATTTAAAAACATTTACTTCTCCTTTTTTACAGAATGGAATTTTGTGCCCTTAAGTAGCTTTCACTGGTCTGGATGGATTAAAATGTCTGACAGGAGTCAAGACAGACAAATGGAGTAAAGCTCTGAAGTGTTACTTAAGCATTTAATTATTAAACTGAGTTGGAACCTGACTCTTGAGCCAGACTATTCTGCCATACAGGGGAACCTTCTGTTTCCTGCCATTCCTGGCAGCTTACTTGTTTTATCTTATTTCTCTGCACTTTGGTAGAAAGAGAAACTACCAGTGTCCATAAGGAAAAATGTATTCAATGGCCAGTATATGGTAATTTTCATTCTTCAGTACAAGTCAAATGACTCTAGAAAAATCAGTGGAAGTGTGTGTGGTGGGCAGAGAAATGGACGCTGCTGATGTCCACCTCCTAATCCCTGGAGCCTGTGAAGAAGTGACCTGACAGACAAAGTGGAATTTAAAATTGCAGATAGAGTTAAGATTGCTCATCAACTGGCCTTAAGATAGAGAGATTATATTGAATTACCTGGGTGGGCCCAATGTAATCACAAAGATTCTTAAAAAAATAGACAGGAAGGGCAGAAAAGGAGAAGAGAATGATGCCATGTGAGAACCGTACTCACCTTTGATAGTTTTGAAGAGAGAGGAAGGGGCCACAGGCCAAGTCATACAGGTGACCTCTAGAAGCTCTTACAGGCAAAGAAGGGAGATTTTCTTCCCGTGCTTCCAGAATAAGCACTACCTACCAACACCCTGACTTTTGGCCCAGGGAGGCCCATTTTGGATTTATGAACTTGAAAACTATAAAGTAACAAATCAGCATAGTTTTAAGCCACCAAATTTTAGGCAATTTGTCACAGAAGTGGTAGGAAATTTAGAGAGTTAACCATGAATCTGACATATGGTGGGGAGGAAATAGAAGTGAAGCATTTGGGCTTAGGCTTCACATTTATGAAAGAGGTTATAGACTCCTCAAATGTGCCGAGGTGTTCCATTCCTGGATCACCCCACCTATAGGACACTGAGAATTAGACATCATTCTAATAATTATACTTATTTTATAAAACACTAAAATACCGTGTTGCCTATTTTATGTTGAAAGTGTTCAGTCAGGGTAAACATGTTAAAATCATCTTCTTAGCCTTATTTTTGTATCTATTATTCTTTGAATACAGTGAAAACACCAATACCAAACAAAACAAATTAAAAAATGAAGTAGACTAGGTCTCTGTCCACTTATACATTTGAGGAAAAACCACTTCAAATGATAATCTCTCCATTGCAATGAAGATCTGATTTCATCTGTGTAACAGATTCTACACTGTACAGTGTTCTATAAAGGATCATGATGAATTGAGCCCAGAATTGTGCGTATAGGCCAAAGATTTAGGGAGCTGATAGAGGCATTAAAAAAATCCATGAACTTGTAAGAAAACATGTAATCCACACAGGAAGAGTGAATAAATCCTAACCGGTGCCAAACTGTAGTTACCGTATTTGTAGACATTGCCTCTTATCTGCTACCTTCTTTCTTTTTTTAAGATTTTTATTTATTTATTTATTTGAGAGGGAGAGAGAGAGAGAGAGCACGCATATATGAGCTGGGGGAGGGAGAAGCAGGCTCTCCGCCAAGCAGGGAACCCAATGCGGGGCCTGATCCCAGGACCCCAGGATCAAGACCTGAGCCGAAGGCAGACGCCCAACCAACTGAGCCACCCAAGCACCCCTACCTTCTTTCTTATTTCCTCTTTATTTCATGTTTGTGTATTAAAGAAACTTTTTAAGAGGATGAATTCTTTGTATAACAACTTGAGCTTTTCAGAGGAAAGAAAAGAAATAATTCACCAGATAAATAATAAATAAGCATGTTGGTGTTTCATGACTCCTTAGGGAAATGAAGATACAACTTGATCCTAACATGAAGCTTCAAAAGGAATTCTTATATAGTACAGAAAGTAGTCAGAAATAGAGGAATTTAATTTTTAGCCATAATTTGAGGATGTAACATAAATAGTCCAATATTTGCCATATATAATTTTAATATTACATGCCACAAGAACAACTTATTTCATTTACCACTTCCTTGAGAAAATACAATTGAATTCTTAAGCTTATGGATAAGGGGCATTTTTAAGTAGGAGAGAAAAAGAAGCAAGTCCACAAGACAATAATGTTATAGGACAATCGTATTTTATTACTACTACTATTTGGCTTTCAAAGCATTTTTACATTTCACATTTGGAAGATACTTGGTGAGCTATATCTAAAATAAAATGTTTTTATTGCTTTTTCTTAACCTTAATTCTTCTTCAAAGTCTGACTTTTTTCCTCCCACACAAGTTTATATACATTGCCATTTTGTACACATTGCTTCAATGATTTCTTAATTTTCACTTTAGAAGGCCAAAATGAAAACACTTTGGGCACCCATAGTTTGTAAAATACATTATAGCATATTAAAGTGTTTAACTCACCAATGCTTCTGCTCCTTGGATCTCATTATATGCATTCTATGTATTAAGAAATAACAATAATGTGCTAACTAAAATTCTGGGAGAAGCAACACAGTTTTGTCACCTCTCTCTCTCTCTCTCTCTAAAAACTTGGGTGGCTCAGTCAGTTAAGCGTCTCCGCCTTCAGCTCATGTCAGGATCCCAGGGTTCTGGGATAGAGCTCTGCATCAGGCTCTCTGCTCAGCAGGAAGCCTGCTTCGCCCTCTCCCTCTGCCTGCCACTCTGCCAGTTTATGGTCTCTCTCTGGCAAGTAAATAAATAAAATCTTTAAAAAATTAAAACTTCAGGTTTTTAATGACCATTACTTATATGGGAAGATTGTGAATTAACTAGGGATGGCACATGTTGTCTTTGCCCAGTTTGACAGAGAACCCTGAAGTAAAACACAGCTGAGCAAGAGACTTACATACTGCAACAACTGATCAATAGAAAGAGAGACGCTTCTAGGGGGTAAACAGTAATTGGTAGCAGACATTTTCTGGAACATGCTGAAAGAAGGCAAAGCCTCCTTACTGATTTAGTTGATAAAGTGTACTTAAAATGCATAGTGATTGGGACTGGGGCACCTGGGTGGCTCAGTTGGCTCAGCACCTGACTCACGATTTCAGCTCAGGTCATGATATCATGGGTCATGCAATCAAACCCCACATCAGGTTCCACACTCAGTGGGGGAGTCTGCTTGAAGACTCTCTCTCTCTCTCTCTGCCCCTCCCTCATTTGCTCTCTCATGTGAGTGCTTTCTCACTTTCTCTAAAATAAATAAATCTTTAAAAAATGCATATTGAAATTCCCTAACACTTCTTGATTGCTTATTATGTGTCCATTCAAAGCTTATTTAATTGTCACAGTAACACTATGGAGTAAATGAGGAAACTGATGCCCATGGAGGTAACTTGTCCATAGTGACACAGTTGCTAAGTGATCCACAGGTTGGTTCTTACTCACCAAGCAATAACTTGGCCTTGACAGAATGCCGAGAAGTTAATAAACAGACAATGAAACCTCTGCATGTATTGACAAGAGCACTGGTTCTTGTCCCAGATGAGCTCACTTAAAAGTAAACCAGGACTACACCAAAAACAAGTCCTCAGCAGAATAAAGTCAACTATTTCAGCCACTTCTGATAAGGGTATTTCACAGTTTCCTTAAGTTCAGTAATTTCAGATTTGAACTCCACTGGACATCACCTGTAGTTCATTGTTACATTTAAGCCACTTGTAAAGGAAAAGATAGGTACTTCACCTTTCACCATATAGGCTTAAGTCATTTTTTTTAAAGTCCAATAAACCTTCCTGCCTTGTCCTACACAGGTCAGCTGTTCTCTACTCTTGCTGCATATTTGAATTACCTGGGAAACTTAAAGCGTAAATATGCTTGGACTACATCCCAAAATTATTTTATGATAGGGCTCAGTATCTATGCCAGCAGGATTAACAATTCATTCAGATCCTAAAGAATACTGGGAAATCATTCTACTTTCCATTTGCCTTGGCTGCCAGGAATCTCAGTGCTCAGTTACCATATATTTATAAGCCTAACTATGGTAGGTATATTTTCTTATTCTCTCTATGTGGCTTTTGAGGTACTAGTTCTATCTTAATAGTCTCATTATGTGTTTTATCATAAAATATCTCAATCCTTTTGGAGGTAGATAACCTACATTTTGAAAATGATTATAGAAAAAGTTAAAAGGAGTTCTCCTTATCATTCACTTTCTTGACTTTGGGGAAAAATGGCTTGGGTGTTATGTTTTAAAAGCTATATTATATTCTAGAGAAAGTAATTTGTAATTAAAATCAGCCATTCTTAGGGCTTTATTCAGAAACAAGATGACTAATGGAGTTTTATTTATTAGTTAATATGGGAATGACCAATATGCCATTAGAGATACAGGAGAATTCATCTTTATGAAGTTTTCTACACTTATCATGAGATATGTAAGACCTATTTTGCTGCTCAGTTAGCAATTAAGTCTTGTATGCTTGGTATTAGCTCTATTTTTGATCATCATGTTTCAAATGTATATTGCTATCCATAACTTTATTTCCATATAATTATATATTAATTCTTCCTTTAGGACTAGGAAATCCCGAGATATAATGTCATCGCTAGGCAGCATCATGAAGAATTACTAAAACCATGTCTTTACCACCTTCTCCTCCTTTGAGCATTTCTTATGCCATTTTTTTCTTTCACTTTCTTTTTCTCCCATATATCTCGAGTCATTCTGCTGATATACTACATCAGCCACCTAGGACAAATTACCCTTTCTCTGTTCTGTGATTTCCATGCACTAATTTGTGAATACCTATGGTAATGGTAACCAGAGTATTTATGTATTGCCTTATAGATGGTATGTTGTTCCTCTCAGGTAACATAGTGTCTTAACCTAACTAAAATACTTGGTGCCTGAAGAAAATCTTTCATAAGTGGTATAAATTTCAAGAATTGTGTGTCTGAGGATTGGGAGAATTTGAGGAGGGAGATTGAACTCTTCAAATCATAATTATTTCTCCTGTTCTTCCTTCAACTGGAAATAGCACTGGACTGGGAGTTGATACCTAAACTTTCTCATTTCAATAGCAATTCAGAAGTGTTTCTTGGATCTCTACTTTGCTTATGCTGGCTTTACCATTCATGAGCTCTATGATATAAGGCAAGATTCTTAATTCCTCTAAGTCTCAGTTCCTAACCTCCAGTGTGGGAGAAAACCAGGAACACTTACATCAGAGTATAGCCAAAAGATTTAAGTTAGACAATCCAGTGAGTCCTAATGTTTGTGTGCATGGCAATCACTGAGGAAATTGCTCAAAAGTACTCAAGAGCCTGTTGCCCCACAACCAGAGAATCTGGTCATTTGCGTTAACAAACAAACAACCTAGATGATTATGACACACATTAAGTTTTGAGAATCACTGATATAAACCATGTAAAACACTTGCCACATTTGTTTTATCAGTATTACAGATGTTATGAACATCACCATTATTATGGTTAACACTGAGATGCTCCTAACAGCAAGCAATAAAGAGGTAGTCAGGGCCACCCATTACCAAGAAATTTAGTTATGGCAAAAACCAATACTAAGAACTGCAGTCATTGATGGCCCCCCTCATTCTTCCCCCTCCCCCAACACACACATAAATGCACGTGGTGAGGAGTTGGTGAAAGACAGCAGGGTATAGAGTCATAGCCAAGTGGGTTTTAGTCTAGAAAGATTCTGGGAGAAGTTAAGGAGACAGAATTCAAAGGATGTAGTCAACAGCAGAGGCAAATCCAAAAAAGGACATCTTGGAAATGACCCGATGATTAAGCCTTGTCCTGGCAGACATGCTATTGCTTCCTACTGGCTGAAAGGCCTAACTGAAAGCAATAGCAGATGCCAGATATCCTACCTTACAGGGAGCAAGCTCAAATGCGATTTGCTTTACAGGAAGGATCTACATATTGTTATCTAACTTTAAGGAACTGGGATAATAAAGGCATGGGGCATTAAGCAAGGGGTGATTATTTAAACGAAAACGATAAAAAATTTACATCTGTACAAAATACACATGTCAGAAAAGTCAAAGTAAAAATAATTTGTAAAATCTGAAACTGTAAAATCTGAAATACTACGTCCCAAAGCCTTCCCTTTAATAAAGTGAGTTTCACTATATTCAAAGTGGATGAAATAGGGATGTCTGGGAATTTGCATTGTTCTAGATAGGCATTTTCAAAATCTATAGTGTAAGAGAACCCTAGAGTAGGGGCTTTCAAAGTTTCTTTGTTGTTTGTGATCACTACCAATAGTAAGAAACACATTTCACATTCTTACCCTGCACACAAGCACACACACACACACACACACACACACACACACACACACAGGAAAGGAAAGTATCATACAACAATTTTTCCTTTACTTCATGCAGTGCATTTTGCAGTGCATATGGATATATATATCCATATTCCATCTCATTCCATTCTCTTCTTTAATTTAAAAATAATTTAACAATTTAGTGGTTAAGATCCACTAAATTGACTGTAGGACCCATTTCTGGGTCTTTACTACAGTGTGAGAAAAAGTGGCATTTGTAAAAAATGGAGATTTCAGCCCCAACCTCCATCTCAAGGTAGACATTTAATAGTCCTGGGGGAGGAGTCAAGAATGTACATTTTATAAGTGTCTTAGGTGATTCTGATCTCCAGAAATACTGTGACCTACAGAGTTAAAAACTTCATTCACATATATAGCTGATTTCACCTTCGTCTGATGCCTTCCATCTTCCTGCCCCTGTTTGCTTCTCCTCTACCATAAAACAGAACTAGAGACAAACTTAGACCTAACTCAATCCCATGCCTGGCACCATATTTAACAGATGAATAAACTGAGCTCCAGAGAGAATAAATGCTAGATATAAATTTACCACCCTCCTCAGATGCCACTGGTTTTTAAATTCCTTCACAGATCCCCATAAATCCCCAAACAAAACAAAACAAAATCAAAAAACCCTTCTCAAATGCAATTTATGATTTACGTCATGCCGACTTTCCCCCCGAGGCTATTTTATGGTTAGCAAATAGAAACATGTTAAACCAATTTGACCAAACTCCACTTTAAATGTATATTTATCTCACCACAAATTGGGAAACCTAACTTCTCAATTTTCTTATTAAAGTTCAACTACAAATATACCTTTGGGGGGAAAGAACATTTCCAGTGTACTCTGGAGTTGCGAGTAAAGGAGAGTATTACAGAGCTGAGAGCTGATTGTACTACAAGCTGTAAAGATATTTCCCATTACTGCCTAAGAAGCACATATATTGAACTAATTGGCTAAAATTTGAAACGATTTCTCAAATAAAACTACAAGCAATCTTGCTACTATTCACACGATATCACTACAGAAAAGTAAATACAACCCATTTTATTTGTGTATACAGTATTGACGTTTACTACTTATTTCAGAAGGGTAAACAGCTAATATGTGTTTTAATCAGTTTGCTTGCCTGGTTATATGTACTCTCTATCATCAAAAACAAAATTATTAATTCACATAGCTTCTGTTAAGGAATTTAGGAATAATAGAGGTTTACTTCTCCTTTAAAAGTCTGTAAAAAATAGAAATATACCCAACTAATCTCCACAAAATAACTTTGAAGGATATTATTAAAACATTTATATTAAGCAGTTATTTTCTATGACTAATTAAAGGAGATCATTGTGTAGGTTAAGAAATACTTTATACCGGGAGTTCCCTTAGAATCACCTTAAAAAGCTCCACAAACACTTTGGTGTGGATAGAAAAAATATTTGAAGTTATTGAATCTCAATCATGACTTAGTCCGCCATAATGTAAAATATTGTTGAATGAATGAAGTAACAAATGAGAAAAATGATTTTTCAACCTCATGTCTTCAAGCCCTTTAAATATTTGCAATATCTGTTAAAAAGGAGTTTGCAAGGTAATTTAGTGGTGCAAACAAAAAGCGGGTAGAGAGAGGAAGTGGGAGGTGTTTGCCTAGCTGTTCAAAAGCATGCTGCTGTCCATGTATGTTCAAAGATACCTTTAAACTGCAAATAATTCACATGTTTGCTTTAAAAAGTAGGATCCAAATTCAGTATAATGTCACCTAATTAGCTATTACTATAAGATATAATAAATATTTTGAAGAAATAAAACTTCATTTAAGACTTCTTTATCAAGTTTTTCACTTCTTCATTAAAATTTTCCACACAATTAGTCTGAGTTAGTGTGGTTTTACTATACCTAATTTGTTAAATTACTGTCTAAATCATTCATCTGTAAGACTAAAAAGGAAAAAAAAAATCATTCCTTGCTCCAGTGATAAGGTTTGTACTACACAAAGTACAAGATAGTTCATAACATTTATAAAAATGGAATTTTGTTATTTTTATCATCATGGCGGGTTAAAGCCCAAGAGAAAAAAAAATCTATAGAAACAAACACATTGAGAATCAGTTCAGCATTGGAATAGCAGTCCAAATCAACAAAAGCAATTAAGCTGCATTGAAATAAATAAAAATTTCAACAAATAGCATTTTATATTTTGTTTGGTTTCCAATTTCACAGTAGGAATTTAGTGATTGTTCAAACCCATATACCTAAATTGTAAATTAAATGCTCTCTAGACATATCAAATTTATAGTCCAAAATGCAAATATAACTGGATTTAGCTAGAAGTTGTTTATGATGTAGTGAGAGACAAAAAATGTCATTAGAATATTTAGAATTATGTCATGGAGTTCAGGAAAGAAACAATAAGCCTTGCAACTCATTATCGCTTATATAGTGAAAATCATCCTTGCTTACAAGATTGGATGGGACCCTTTGAGTACCTTTCACAATGAGCCAGAATTCTATGTAGGGTGCATTAGATGAAATGGAAAATGTAAAACATCAAGAGGGTTTTGAATTAGGGATCTGCTCATTGCACAAAGCAGATACCTTCATTGCTTCCATCCCTTCATGTGCTCAATTTCACTTTGAATGGGTTTGCTAGATTTGTTTGTCATATAAATTCAATTTGAGTAAAGTGACATTTAATGAGGTGCCAAAGCCAGTCCTTAGGGCAACCAGCATCACTGTTCTTACACTTTTGTGTGTGTGTGTGTGTGTGTGTGTGTGTGTGTGTGTGAGTGGGGTGGGGGTTTTATTTTCCACACCCTGGGATGGTCTGCAAGGTAGCAGAACAGAAAATGACTTCCTCAAACATTTACCACTGGTTATCTAAAAGAGAAGTGCTGTTCTGCCTCCTCTTGGAAGCAAAATAACCAGGGAAAATAGCATTTATAATGCAAAAGTAGGTGCGAGAATGGTTGAGATAGACACTATTGTGAAATACAGCTATACTCTAGCACACGTTAGAAATGCATCACATGTTCCTATAGCCAAATTATTTCAAAGCACTATACTAAGCTCATGTTTAAAATAACACTTGCATTTTCTGATTATTTTACATAGGGTACTTAAGTGTTTCTATTGTTCTCAATAGCTGAGATCATGTTATGAATACTATAGATCAATGCATAAGAAGGTACAGTAAAATACAGCAACATCCACCTGATTATGTAGTGTATGCCTTCCTGAATAGACTAAGAAATTTTCCAGAACAGATTTGTCTTCCTTTGTATCCTCCACCATCACTGGCACAAAGTTGATACTCATTGTTTTGGCTGAAATTTTCATGTTCATATTGAAAATCTGTTTAAATTTAAAAATATATATTATTTAAAATTCTGTAAAGAAAGAGGATATACATCACCCTTAGTATAAGAAGATAAAACTGATGCATGACATAATACAATGATAAAAATAAAATAACAATATAATAAAAATAAGTATAATTTATTTAGCACCTACAAACTTGCTAAGTATAATGCTAGAGGTTTTACATATGTTGCTTCATTTATTTCTCACAAGAACCATATGGCAGCATATGAATTATTACCTCCATTTTAGAGAATGAATCTGAGTTTCAGAGAGGTTGAATAATCTTCCAACACTAAAACAGAAAGGGGCAGAGTCAAAATGTAAAGCTAGGTTCTGGGTCATTTCCCAAGAGGAGCTGCTTTCTAATCTAGCAGGAGTTATGTGGTCCATATACAAACATCTGCATTTTTTCATTAAATATTGCTGGTGACAAACACTCACATCAGCAAGATCATATACCTGGATTAAATGATGAGATTATGACCTCAAAACACAGGATCTTCTTTTCCCAAAGGCAACCGGTCTCTAGGTCATGGCCTTGACTTCACTAATACCACACTCTAATCAATTAGGTTTCTCTGGGAAGCTGAAACTTCAGGGAGACTGATAAATATCATTCACTGGTGCCTACTTTGTCACAGACATTGCAACTATTTTCTCCTGACAACTCCCCACTTGATAAAACCTCAATCTAGCAAAGTTTTTCTTCGAGGTAAGAGTTCACTCTTGGGTGTTGGTTTCTGCTTTGAGGGCATTCCAAAGCCGGCCTAAACTGGTTGCAAAGTAAACTTCAAACATCCTGCACTTTCACTGGAGATGATAATTAAAATGTGAGTCTCATTTTGCTGAAAGAATAATTTCTCTAAAACAAAATAGCCCAGGCAGTTAATAAGTCATTATCAAGACTGAAAGACTCTAGATCCAATTCTCCCAGGGAACAGATAGATATCTGCTCGGTACCCTGCACTGTCACATAGAGGAATATGACTGGCTTTAGCCATCATTCTACCATATTTATTAACAAATCCTTAGTTGTAATGACCTAAAATTTACCACTCCCTGGACACTTAATCTAGCACATTCAACCATGGTGATATAGCAGGTATATGTAAGCAGTAGAGTCAATTTTTCATATGGAAGTCAATTTTTCCTATTTCTCTATAATGAGAAATAATATATTTAGGACCAATTAATGGAATAAATAGTACATTTTAATGCAAATGAAATTCACCTCTGGTTTAATTCACAAATGGGATTATAGTTTCTGTAAACATGGTAACAGATTTCTTTGCTAGATATTCATAATCAGCTAAATGAGCCTTATCACCCGAAGATGAACCTTCCAGATCACATATACAGCAAGGCACATTTCTGCAGGTCATTAGCACACATATCTGCAAACCTGAGTATGTGCTAAATTGCTAACTTTAAATCCAAAAGTGGGAATAGCCCTAAGTGATTCAAGAATTTGGAAGACAAACATTGTTACCTCCATTGCAGTCTCCTGAATACTGATACTTGGTGGTACTTTGAAATTTAATAGTAACTCAAGCAACTATATATATATATATATATCTTCCTCAGGACAAATGAATGCCAATTCATACATGTTTAATTTAGGTTAGATTTTTTTGGAAAGTAAAAATAAACCTACTTATTAAGTTACCGCATACTTTGGAAAACAATAACAATAGCAACTTATAAAATTTAAAATTAACATTTAGACAAAAGTATTTTCTGTTTCTTTTGTCACAGAAAGCAATCTAGTTGGAACTTCCAATTTTAAGACCATATAAGATGTGACATAGAACATACAGAATGTGGGGCACCTGGATGGATCAGTTGGTTAAGCGTCTGACTCTTGATTTCAGCTCAAGTCATGATCTCAGGGTCATGAGAGTGAGCCCCATGTCAGGCTTCATGCTGAGCATAAGTCTGCTTGAGATTCTCTCTCTCCCTCTGCCCGCCCCTCCACATGCTCACACGCACGCGCTCTCTCTCTCAAATAAATAAATAAATAAATCTTTAAAAAAGAACATACAGAACGTAACAAAAATTTCATATGAAGAACATAAACTTATTCAGAAAAATGACTTTACAGTACTCATATAACATTTTAAACAATGATAATCACACTTCAATAGACTAGTCAGATTTGATGAGTAGGAAGCTCCCATATGGTACAGTGATTATTTGTGGGAAGGAATGTGTTTTTCTCTTAAATTGTGGCAGAAAGAAATGGCTGAGGTAAACAAGAAATGATGAATCAGTGAGAGAGGTCAGTACATACTATTTAATTGGCAATTGTTCAGTGTCCTAATTTTTTGAAAAGGCCTATCAGATATGTTTCCTCTGTTTTGGGAAATAGAATACCATCGTTAAATAAAAAAAAAAATAGATACATAAATAACTAGGTAAATAAATAAATAAACAGATTCTTTGTTATTTCATTTCCTACATGCATAGTCAATATGAAAAGAGAAAACATATGAATAAAACAATAAGATGTGATTATTCATCTCACAGAATAGATTCTTCATTTACCACTGATTCACTATTTAAAGTCATCAGAGAAAAGTACTAGTGTACTTAAAATACATAATTTCTCACAAATCTATGCAGTTACCATTTATTACATAAAAAAGCCTGCACTTCAGAATTCTGCTTAGAGTGACTATTTTTCTGTTGGCATTATTTTTTTTTAAAGATTTTATTTATTTGACAGAGAGAGCACAAGCAGAGGGAGAGAGAGGGAGAAGCAGTCTCCCTGCTGAGCAAGGAGCCCGATGTGGGACTCGATCCCAGGACCCTGGGATCATGACCCGGGCCGAAGGCAGCCGCTTAACCAACTGAGCCACCCAGGCGTCCCTCTGTTAGCATTATTTGATTCGGTTTCTAATTCACTGTGAAACATTCCAGTGAGTTTCAATACCTTCTCAATTAATTGGGCAATCGCTGGATATGGGATCATTTTCTTCCCTTTTCATGTAGACTCCATCAATATGCAGTTCAGGGAGCCTGTCTTTCCACATAGTCTATTTTACAAGCAACAGTTAATAATTTCTATATTTTATCTAATAAGTTTTTTAGGGTAATACCATATAAAAAACCATTAACTTATTCAACATTCAAACTTGTTTGACAGAATCTCTCTCTTTTCCCTAGGTATTCTATGTTAAGTGCATGTCAGTACATGTAAATTCTGGGGAGAACTTTCCCCTGACCAAATTGTTTGAAAGTCTGACAGTTCACATAAGTGCAAAATAATAAAATTGCCCCCAGTGTTTTTCTGAAGTAATTTATGTGCTGGAAACTCTGAAAAGTGCAATTTAATTCTTAATATAAAATGGCCACTATAAATTGGGAGGGGTGGGGTGGGCACACAGTCAGCTACCTGGTTACAACATGTAATTAATTAAGAGTTTCATAGTAATCAGTAGGTGACCTTTGGTCATCTTTCCTCCTTTGCAAAGTTCGTCACAGCTGCTGTTGTTTTACTTAAAGTTTAAAAAACGGTGGATTTGGATCAGACACTATGGTAATTTAACTCCCAGTGAGTAATCATTTCTTCATTATGAGGGAGAGAAAGTCTACAGATGCCAAGTTCCTAACCAATCATTCATTTAATCCACATGTAACTTGGTGTTCTAATTATATAAATTATTCCACATATTTATCTGCAGTAAATGGCTCTCTGGCTTAGGTCAAAAGCAGGCTTAATATTTGTACAGCACAACGCATATTAAAAAATGAAAGACTGAAATTATAGCACCGGAATCCAGATCCTTTCAGAGAAAAGCAACATTTTCAGTCCATTTAGTAAAGAGCATGCTCCCATTTCCTAAATGGTTCTAAATGGTCAACGCACCTCCAAAATGTAATCAACGTGTTCTCCTAGTCCTGGTAAGACAGACATAATTGTTTACTATATCATGAGACTAAACTAACATAGAAACCCAATTAACTATTTTAATAACTAGAGAGGGGTTAATAGAGGATTCAAAATGACAGTTGGTAATTATAGGCCTCTCCTTCATTTAAACACAGCTAGAAAAGGTGATAAAAAAAAAACAAAAAACAAAAAACATGCAGGCAGAGGAGGTACCGAGTATGGCCACAAAGAGAGCTTTTATTTTTCACCAAGCACTCATGGAGCCATTTACTGTGAGCCTATGCCTAACCTTGGGGAACTTTCTATCCATGTTGCTTCAGCATGACTAATAACAAGGATGCCTCCACAAACTGGGTTGCTACAGTAATTGTAAAGAAAATGTTGCCTATTTTATTGGCATTAGTTACTTCACTTGGATGTTACTAACACAATATTGATATCATTTATTACACAAGGTAAATATAAGGTTATAAATATACCCTTAGAAATGATATGATTTATTTTTGAAAGAGTGTTGGTACAAGGGCGCCTGGGTGGCTCAGTCATTAAGCGTCTGGCTTCGGCTCAGGTCATGATCCCAGGGTCCTGGGATCGAGCCACGCATCAGGTTCCCTGCTCAGCGGGAGGCCTGCTTCTCCCTCTCCCACTCGCCCTGCTTGTGTTCCCTCTCTCATTGTGTCTCTCTCTGTCAAATAAATAAAATCTTTTAAAAAAAAAGTGTTGGTACAATGCACTCCTACATAAATATCTTGTGCATGCCATTTTTCCAAGAAATCTATCAGATTATTGATTCTTTTTTCCCTCTGACCTTGAAAACCATTAAGATAAACTAGTGACTGGAACTCCATTAATGTGCATCAAAATAGATTATCTCTTTTAGAAGATTCTCAAATGTACAAGAACACAGTTGATCATATATTTAGGTCTAAGTGTTCAAAACACTTGACTTTCAGCAGCTGATATTGACTACACAATGATTAAGAAAAATAACAAATGATGAAATCTAATGCAATTCTATCTTTTAGCAGACATATAAAACAAAGTGCATTATAAATCATTTAGTAGTCTAAGTATTTATGTTAAGCATGCAATTAAAATGAAAGTATATTAAGTGTGTAGGACATTTTTTCTATCACCTCAGCTTCAGAATCCTTCAAATTAAATGAGTATGAATTGCATTAAATGAAAATCAGACACACTTGGCATATAAATTATAGCTCTCTTTGACAGTGATTTTTATTTTATATGTTGTAAAGAATATCCCTATAAATACTGGTCAATGGCAAATTTTACTCTAAACTTTTTATTTCTGAAAGTCTGGTAATGATGTCTCCTTAGTTTATGGTTTAAATCACCACAAGCAAACACTCCACATATAACATAGCAAAAATATATCACATCTCCTTTGATGTCTATATTGATACACAACCTGCATTGATCACAATTCTTCTGTGTTCTATACACAGCTCTATTATTGTACTTGTTCTATTGTCTTGCAATTATTTATTCATGATTTATCTGCCTACTATGACTTTTCATTTAGTAAAATTAGGACCCATTTTTGTTTCTGCTGATGAACAAGCACAAAGATTTTCCCTTTTTTATTATAACATTGTGAAGTTTATTAAAATATCATCTTTAAGTATCTCTTATTGAGCAACATTATGAAAGTTCTCTTAGTATTTTTAGTATTTTAGATTCCAAAACCTTTGTAATGTGGTCTAAGATCAACTTGTCATAGTTTATACATGTTATTTTCCCTTTGTAAAGAAACCAGTAGTGAAATATATTGCCTTTATTTTGCCAAACCACAGTTACCTTATTCTATCAAACACTTGGTTACTTTCAAAATACCCTGTAAGTGTTTGATTGGAGTGTTGTCACTTTTAAGTTTATTAAGTCAATGTAAGATGGAACTAAAGTAAAACTGTTATATTCTCAAATTTGTTTTACCATGGATAATTTCAAACATACACAAAATCCAACAAAATTGTATAAGAAGTCCCCAGGCACACATTGGCCAGTCCCTACAACTGTCATCTCAAGAGCACACCTGCCCTAACCTCTCTTCTGTCCACCTCTCTTCCTCTCCAACGACTGAAAGCAAATACTTGATATCACATTATTTCATCCATATTTTACTACTAGTATCTATAAAATATGCACTATTTTTACCAAACCACAACACCATTATCACTCTTAAATAATAATTCCAGGAACCAAACTGAGGGTTACAGTAGGGAGGGGGGTGGGGGGGTGGGTATTAAGTTGGGCACCTGTTGTGATGAGCACTGGGTGTAATACACAACTAATGAATCATTGAACACTACATCAAAAACTAATGATATGTTGGCTAATTGAACATAATAATAATAATAAATTAACAATAATTCCTTAACACCATCAAATTTCCAGTCCATGTTCACATGTTCAATTGTTTCACATATATAATGATTTATGTTTTTCAAGTAGAACCTAAATAAATTCCATATGTAATAACATGGCAATTGACTGCTATTCTTTTCTAAATATAGGTATTCTATCTCACTCTATTTTTCATCTCACCACTTATTTTTTGAAGAGAAACAGAAATCTATCTATCTATCTATCTATCTATCTATCTATCTATCTATCTATCTATCGGTTGATTGCTGTATTACCTCACCATCCAAATTTTGCTGATTGCATTCTCATGGTCAAGTTCAACATTTGTCTCTATCCTGTGGATACATAGGCTTATCAGATCATGAGTGTGTTTTATAAGATTACTTCAGAGAAAGTATCTACAATATTTTTGAATTTTTAAATTGTGGCAGATCCATTACATAAATTCATTTAGAAAACTTCATTGTTGCTTCTATCATGAAAATCAAATGAGTGCCACATGAATGCAGACTTATAAATTTTATTGAACCCAAGTTAACTTTTCTACACATTCTGGCATACAAACTTTCATTTGCAAGACTGAATTTGCACCAAAAGTGTTGAATATAAAATTAAAATTATTTAGACCAAATGATAAGAACAGTTAAAAAAATTTTATGGTGATTAAAAGAAGTTCCTAAAAATGGAGGGAAGGCCTCTTATGTATTTCATGAAGTCCTGTGGCAAACCATGGTGTACCTTAGATAATGAACACGTATCTAGCTTTTGCTGTAGCTCTCAACTGCATTTGGTAGTTGACCATGTGGTTCATTGCATTAAAGACAGCACGATAGTCGTTTATTGAAAACCTACTCTATTCTACTCTTCTGGACTCTTGAAATATAAAGATAAACCTGAGAAGTATTCAGTATAGTATGAAGAAGGACACATACACCCGAATGATTGCTGCAGACTTACTGTTATAAATGTGCTTATAACAACCTCAGCTTTGATGATTCAAGTTGAAGAGAAACAATGGTTATTTTAAGAAATCTGATATTCCTACTATCTACAGAGGATTATTATTTAGTCATAGTTACCTTATCATACCACTGCTTTACTTGCCAAGAATAACATTTTTAACCCTCTTCATGGCCTTTAAGTCACACACACACACACACACACACACACACACACACACACACACACGCCTCTCAAAAGAGGATAAAAATTCTTTGAAAGAGCCTGAGGAAATAACACTTTCGTATTGCTTATTATGTTCCATGTGTTATTATAAGTGTCTTGCCCCTATTACCTCATCTAGTTTACTCAACACAATACATATCATGATACAAATTACTGTATATAAGAAAACTCAGTTTCAGCAGCTTGCCTGACATCTCGCACTAATAAGGGACAGAGCCAAGCGACACATTTTGGCAATATGACCGCAGAGTCTGTGTTTTAACCACTATGATACACTGCCCCTTAATCAAACCATGTAATCAAGAAACAAAAGAGAAAACAACTAATTGTGTCATCTGGGCTGGAGTCAGGCTGGTTGGATTCTGGCTTAGTGACCTTGTGCAGTGTACTCTGTGCCTCTTTCTGTTTATAAAATGTGAATATGGATAGTACTTGCCTCACACAAATTCTGTAAGGATTTACAAAAATGATGTGTACTGTATCTGGCAAGTAGTGAGGTGTTCAAAAATGTTAGCTATTATATTTATCATTATATGCCCGAAACAAAGGTCATGGTATTTAGAATCTGTTTCGAAAAAAGGCAGCCACTGTACGTCCTATATAATATTAAAATAAATAGAAAATGAGGTATTCACAGGGAAATATCTCCTCTCTTGCCTTCCACAGGAATAAAAAGTTACAAAAGGAGAGAGAAAATGGAAAAGAAAACCAATTTATCAGGAAAGAGTAAGGTGGGGCTCTTGGGTGACTCCGATTCTTGATCTCAGTTCAGATTTTGATCTCAGGGTCGTGAGTTTAAGCCCCACATGGGACTCCACACTGGGTGTGGAGCTTACTTAAAAAATATATATATAAAGTAAAGAGTATTGGCACCTATCACAGTTACCTCACTTACTCTTCACCTCAAACTTACAACAAAAGTGTTCTTACTCCCATATTACAGTCAGGAAAACTGAGTCTTGTTGATTATTCAAAACCACACAGTCAGTACATGGCAAAACCAGGCAGATCTGAAACTATATCTCCCTGACATCACAGCTTTTATTTTCTCACTACACCAGTGCTTTTTTATACTATAGGTCCCAAGTTAGAGAGTCATAAAATCATTTTAATGGATTGCAACCAAGATTTAAAAAAAAATAGAAGACAGGAGAAAACATTAGTGCACATCACATGAAGTAAATGCAAACACTATCTGATGGAAGTGTTGAACTTATGTGCATGTGTATATCTATGGGTCTGCTGAGTTGCCATGGAAATTGCATTTCTTAATGTCTGCAGCATTCAAAAAATTTAGAAATACATAGTACCTGTCACATTCCTCATGTTGATGTAACAGTCGAACAGATATTTATTGATGCCCAAACTACTGAGGTCACAATCCAATAATTGCTTAAAACTATACATTTTCTGAAAGCACCTCACAAAAAAGAGGGGAAAAATCAAAATATGTGCAGACACACACACACACGCATATAGATAGTGTGCAGCTTCCTGCTCTGTCTCACATTCCCAGGAAGAGTGAGGAAAATTTGGTGTGATGGGTTATATCATCACTAACAAGCTGAGTGGGTTGATACATCTATTAAATTTTATGTTCCTTGGGTTTTTCCTCTATAAAAAAGAAGGCAACAATTCCTTCTCTCTAATTACCTCCATGGGACTCTGAGCTATTTAGGCAAAAGTCAGTGCAGTGATTTAGAGAAACAGTCAAGGGAGAAGTATGAGTGTGTGTGTGTGTGTGTGTGTGTGTGTGCGCGCGTGCGCGCGTGTGTGTGTGTGCACGCTTAACAGGAAGACATCACTGCTGACGAAAAGAATGGCAAAGTGTATAATAACAAGGCAAAGTATCTGTCTGAAAGAGGAATCACAGCTTCTTGAGACCATGGGATATCCCTATCAGCTGGCTGGGCTTATGGACAGTAAGAGTCACTGGTGATAAATTGGAAAATATGAAGTGCTTGAGAAATGGGGTGGTCTCCACAGGTACGGAAAAATATTGTTTGCTAACCTCAGGCATGGGTTCACGCCTCAGTAATTGCCGCTCTTGCTAAGGCAGTGACCTCCATAAGCTAAAGTTTTACTTCGTCTTTATCTTCTTTCTGCTCTTCAAAGACAAAGGCATGCAATGAAAGATTGATTTCCCCACGTGACTAAAGCTCAGAGATGGTAGATTCACCAAAGTGCATATTTTATTAATTTTACCAATTGCTACAAAGAAAAATGGTTTCTAGCTGTGGAGAATAAGCATTCTCAGGATTGGTGGCCTCAAGTTGTGGCTTCCAGAATAATAAAGGTCCCCATTTGGTGGCCTATAAGTCTGTCCTTCTGCTTTTTGGCCAGTTGTTACTAGTGTTAAAAAAACGTTTTTATCAGGGGCACCTGGTGGCTCAGTCGGTTAAGTGTCTGCCTTCGGCTCAGGTCATGATCTTGGGGTCTTGGGATCGAGTTCTGCATCGGGAATCCCTGCTCAGCGGGGAGTCTGCTTCTCCCTCTCCCTCTGCACCCACCCCGCTCGTGCTCTTTCTCTCTCTCAAATAAATAAAAAATATTTTTAAAAAGTTTTTACCAGTTATTTTATATATGATCCATATTTATATCTCAGCCTTATTAAAATAAAAGTAAGTAAATAAATGAGGGAAAAACCACAATAACTTTAGATTCAAGAAAATGTGCAAGAACCCAATCCCATCAATTAAGGACTATTTCTAAAGAGTTTCAAACACACTGCTGGAAAAAAAAATGTGAAGGTGAAAAGTACAAGTCATGTAAATGAAGATTCAATTTTAGCCAGTTTTAACTTAATATGAGAACAGCAGATGGTGTGACTTATTGAAAGTACTTTTCAATTTTCTGGGCAAAGCAATTTCTTAAATGAAAGGGCTCCTTTAGGCACACAAAAACCTCCGTCCAAAGCTGTTAAGAGACCCAACTGTAGTCACAAAGCTAGAAATGGTGGCAGAAGACAACTAAAACGCAGAGAAATTGCCTCCTCATTTCGGTGAGAGTTAACACAGGTTCTTCAGTGATCTGTGCTTGTGGTAAATGTGTATGGTTATTTCCACCCCTGTGTGGATGGTTGTTCTTTTGACTCGCCACACAGTCATCCTTCTTTTTCTGGTACAAGAACTCGACCACTCCTTTCCTACACTCTGCACCTGTGGGGTGCTGTGTTGATCCCAGCAGCAACTCCAGCATGTATGACAATACCTGGTCCTTCCTTTGCCACAGTGATTGGTCTAGTTTGAGGAAATGTCCTGTTACTCCATACTGATCTTGCTCAAATAAATTGAGCCAGAAAAGGTATGTGATCTGGGTTGGTTCAATGAAAGCTAATATGAGGGTCTGGGAGTTGCGAAGGCATAAATCTGGGTTTATGGCCACCACCATGGATGAGAGACAGTGAGGCCAACACTGAGGAAAGTAAGGAGAATGCAGAAAGCTACCGAATCTTAACAGCATTGTCTGAGCCCCCATATCCAGCCCACCTGTGCAAGATGGCCTCCAGACTTTCATTTAAGTTTGTCCATCCAATTTTGTACTCTCAATGTTTGTTTTATACTATGTCGCTTCTCCCTGTTCTGTTGTTACTCTGTATTACCCTTTGTTACTCAAAGAGTAAACTGTCTGCTTGCATCTTTGCTAAAAAGAATTGGTTACCCTATGAGGCTTCAGGGAACTTAAAGCAATAAGTAGGACAATAAGGAAAAATACAGAAACAAACTTGTCAAGAGATGGAAGAACTCCTGTTCTTGTGTTTGTTTTGTTTTGTTTGCTTCAAGATGTAGGACACAAAGCAAATGATACCTCAGTGGATACAGAACTTTATTAGAAATTCAATGTAGAGGTGTTTATATTGAACTATGCTAATACTGATTTCACTGTTTTTCCATGAATCACAACTATGATACCTCTGTGTCCTATAACAGTTACACAAATTCCACAGATTACTTTAAAACTGTGAAGATGAAGATTTTGTGATTTAGACTATTTTAATTAAGCTGTTTCTATAAAAAGTCTTTTGCAATATAACTTTCCATAGAGCACTTAAAAGCTGCTTTTTTCTTACATAGTTGTGTTTTTCTGTACTATGGGTGACAATAATTTACACATTAGAGACCTTACAGCAAAGATCATATATACACCATCTTTTTTCACTGACTATTTTACCATAGTTAAAATCTCAGCTTTCTTTAACTATTCCTAGGCATTACGCTTTGCCAAGAATTTAAAATTCATTCTAAATTGTGATATACCTAAAGAGTATTTGAATATTCCATCAGTCAATTTAATATATTAATTAAGAGTGGGGTCCCAAACTTTAGGTTTTGAAATGGAAATTATGAATGGGGTTTAGGGGATATGTTAATCACTGAAGTTGTATGCAAAATATTTCAGAACTGTATATCTGGTCATCTCCCCCACACCACCAGCCGCCCCCCCCCCCCCGCTCCCAACACCTGCCAGCCTAGGAAAAGGATCCTAACATTTTTTAAACTCTCAAGGAGGTCTATAATAAAAAAAAATGTTATTAAATAGGAGTAAGCAGAGAAATTTTGATTTTAAGAAGAAAATCAAGAGAAAAGGGAAGCTACTGTTTTCAGGAATTCCATTTTCTACTTATCGTGTTGAAAACCAGCTTCAGTATGTCAGTAGCTGCAGGTGGCTGGGTTATGAATATGTAAAATTAACCATGACATAATCTGCTCAACATTGCATATCATCATTGCAATAATTGCTTTATTGTTCAGTGGTCAGGGTCCCTGCCAGAAAGCATAATCCAAATGAGAATTAAATGCAAGAAGCATATCTCCATGATATCACAATTAAGCTCAGTATAGATAGACCTGAACCTTCAGGACCAATTTATAAACTTTCAAGGATATTGTCACGTAAATGGAAAGAACCAGAGCTCAGGGATGAAATTTTGCAAAAATACACTAGTATGACTTATTATAGTTCTAAACTTTAAAATTACCTTATATAAAAATTTTCTTCTTCATGGAATTCAATTATGTTAAACCTGAAAAATAATCCCTCTTGGTGTTTTTATGTCTGGAGATCATGGTCGGATCACTGTTTCAAGTCATTTATTGAAGAACAAAAGATAAAAACCAATGAAGGAAGGAAGGAAGGAAGGAAGGAGAGAGGGGGGAGAAGGGAAGGGAGAAGGGAAGGGAGAAGGGGAGAGTGGGGGGCAGGAAGAAAGCAAATGGGAGAGAAAGAGGAATAATGAAAGAGAGCATATTTTACATTAACTGCAAATTTGCAGAGAAACTCTCATCTCCTCTAAGTTTAGCTACTTTACTTTTGCTCCGTTCCCTGTCTTATAATATTCAATACACTTTACTGAATATTGTTAATATTGAATTTTGTTAATTTTCCCCATCCATCTATAGTTAGTTAGGATCCTGGCGACTAGGCCACTGAAACAAAAAACAAAACCAAAACCAAAACCAAAAAAAAAAAAAAATAGTAACTTAAAATAGAAAAACATTTCTTTGTTTTGTATCAAATTCCAGAGGTAAGTGATCCAAGCTAGTAAGTAGCTTAGCTCTTGTTCAGCAGGTCAGTTGGGAGCTCAGCTTCCCCTGCCACAGTATATAACATCTTGATTTGGGCCAGGGTCACTGGCTGTCCTTCGATATCCATTCGAGCCTCTTCTTCAACACAGGAACCCAGTGAAAGGCCAGAAAGACCTCATTTCCTAACCTCCCTTGCAGGTAGGGAAAGTCATTTGATTAATTTGTGGGCAACGGCACATGAGTGGAAGTGATATATGATATCTGGATTGTGCTTCTAAAGGACCAGAGGTCACCTCCTTGCTTTTTACTCCCATACCACTGGCTGAAATACAGATGTCACAAAAGGGCCATGATAACCACAGCAACCCAGGACAGGTGGTGACGCATGAAAACAGGAGCCCATTACCTAACATCATAGAACAAGGCAATTATACCAGTATATTGTGTTTTTATGTGAGAGAGAAATAACATTCTACTTTGATTTAAGCTGATATTATTTGGGCCTGTGCCACAACAAGTGAGCCTATATCCTATTGCATTAATATAATATTTGTTGCTCTCCCTCACACTTCTTTTCCTTCTAATACAAGCACACTTCCAAGCTCCAGCAATCCTTTTTTTTTTTTATGTTAGATTGTCTTTGCTATCAGCAAAATAAATTAAAGCACCATAGAGATTTAGAATTCCCATTTAAAAAAAATAATCGTCTCCAAAACTTGTACTTATCTAACCAACTGAATTTCCATATCCAGGCAAGAATTAGCAGTGACGCATTTCCATCCCCATCTATTGATCCCAATGTAAATTGTCTAGGAAGAGAAAAATTTTGCCTAAAGCTGTACGTACTGAATTTTCCACCGAATTCCATGCAGCAACCAGTATAAAAATCAGAAGAGTGAAATCTTAAAAAAATAGAAAATGGAAAAGGTAATAGGATAGAATTTAAAGCAGTATTCCTCAGTGTTGGCATCTGAGATTTACATTATGTGTGGGGAGCTACAATAGTGGACGGAGCGCAGGCCCTGAAGAGGCAGAGGGATGGCTGATCTGTCTTCATCATTGGCTTGCTGCCTAGTTTCTTTCAGGTCAAGCCTTATTTTATTTTACTTTATTTTAATTTAATTTTATTTTATTTTATTTTATTTTATTTTATTTTATTTATTTTATTTTTATTAAGCACAAGAATTGTTGCCTTAGGCATATTTTTCTTTGATACCTACAAGTTCCTCTTCTTACCATTCATTTCTCACTAATCAATACACAATGAGGTGCCAGAGTAATTTCTTTTTTATAAGACTCTTACCACTTCCTGACACTTTTCACATTTCTTCGCTTTCTGATTCTGACACAAGATAGAGAGTTCTTGTCCTTGCTAACAGGCATTTGCTATCCACACATCGGTCCAAACTCTTCTGCTCAGCACTGACCTGTCAAGCTTTGCTTTGCTTTGCTTTGCTTTTCTCTTTTCTTTACTTTTTTCTTTTCTTTTTTTTTCCTTTTTGCTTTTAATTCCTGTCACCCTCCCAAAACTACATGCTGTAGTCTGTGTCCTCACAAAATATCTCTTAGACCTTTCAAATACCCCTCAATCATTACTTAGGACATGTTATGAAGGAAAGAAATCGAAAACAAGAAGACATTTGCATCTGTCAGGGGTAGTAGAGAATATATTACAAAATAGACATCACAGGCAAATGACTTACATCTCTACCTTACGTTTTGCAAGTAAATACCTGTTCTCTGGGGTCTACCAAGTATTTTTAAGCTAAAGCTCTTAACAGATGTACCTTAAAATTTGCATGCAATATTATAATGCAAATGTACAGTTTTATAACAAATTATCCTTCTGCAAGTGTTAAGCATAATGAGTGCATCTACACTATTAGCAACTGCACAGTCTTTAACACATTTTTGGATCTTAAATATAAAAAACGTAATAATAAGAACAGTTGTTTTGACTTCTCACATCCTATGTACATTAAGCCCCAAATAAATATACATTTAATATATCACATACTTAGCATATGTTTACTGCAAATTTGCCTATGAGTAATTTCCATTCTGAATACCCTCCTATTATTCCTAGATGATAAATATAAGGATGTTAGTACTATAAGTTGATGTGAATGCGTGTTGCAATCTGTTACCTTCTCTGGCTGATAAACATGTGAATTGCCAAGGATGAGGTGGAGGGAAGGTGATTTAAAATTCTTATGACTGGCATGCTTCACAGACAGCACAGAAACACCATCAGTACTCGGGAATGTTACAGGCGTCCTTGGTTAGAAGTCACAAATGCTCTTTGGAGAACAATACAACCTCAAAAACTACTTACATAACTGTTCAGCAGCACACTACTTAAAACCAGTGAAACTAATTTTCACCCTACTTACAGAAGAGAACATATGACAGAAGAGAACATTCACAGGCCTTGTTGAAATTAACAGCCTAATGTCTAGCCAGCACCAGGACTACTGGCTTCTTCATAAATCTCTGCTGAATGAATAAATGGTAACTATGTGTAGGAGATACACAGAAAATTGGATTAATGAATTCTTCAGGTAAGAACCTTAAGCTAAGAATCAACAAAGTAGGTATAGATTCAAATGACCCTCAATCACTTTTACATACATTCAAAGTAACCTGAGTGAGTCCGGTGCTGAGAAGCTCTCAGTCAGTTTTGGGTAGAATAGATTGATGCATTAATCTGTGAGAAAGGTAACAGAATGCTCTGGAAAGTGTAAAAAAAAAAATACTGAGGATTCTTATTCTGATTCTGCCACAAACAATGTGTAAGCTTAGACTAGTCAGTTTCTCTAATCTCATCTCTAACATCGAAGAGGTCGATTTGGAGTCTTTGTTATGGATTGAATTATGTCTCCCCTAAATTCATATTTTGAAGTCCTAACCCCCAGCACCTCAGAATGTGACCTTACTTGGAGATAGGGTCTTTACAGGGGTAATCAAGTTGAAGTGAGCTCATAAGGGTGGACTGTAATTCAATATGACTGGTGTTTTTTTTTTTTTTTTTTTAGTTTGAATATTTTATTTTTTTGTATTTTTTAATTTAAATTCAATTAGCCAACATATAGTACATCATTAGTTTTTGACATAGTGTTCAATGATTCACTGGTTGTGTGTGACACCCGGCGCTCATCCCATCGCGTGCCCTCCTTAATGCCCATCACTCAATTACCTCATCCCGCCACCCACCTCCCTTTCCACAGCTCTCATTTTGTTTCCCAGGGTCAAGAGTCTCTCATGGTTTGTCTCCCTCTCTGATTTATCCCCATTTGCCTGACTGGCATTCTTATAAAAAAGGAAACTTAAGGGCACCTGGGTGGCTCAGTCAGTTAAGTGTCTGCTTTCAGATCAAGCCCCACATCAGGCTCCCTGCTCAGTGGGGAGTCTGCTTCTCCCTCTCCCTCTGCCCCTTATGCTCTGTCTCTCTTTCTCTCTCTCTCAAATAAATAAAATCTTTAAAAAAAAAAGGAAATGTGAACACAGAGAGATAATGTGTACAGGGAGAACACAACATGAACAGGAAGATGGTCACACGAGTCAAGGAGAGAAACCTGGAACAGCCCCTTCCCCCACAGCCTTCAGAAGGAACAAGCCATTCATTTCAGATGTCCAGCCTCCAGAACTGTGATAGAGTAAATTTCTGTTGTTTAAAACACCCAGTCTGGGGGCACCTGGCTGGCCCAGTCGGTGGAGTGTGGGATTCTTGATCTTAGCATTGTGGGTTCAAGCCCCACCCTGGGTATAAAGATTACTTAAAAATAAAATATTAAAAAATTTTAGTACTTCATTATAGCAGCCTTAGCAAATTAATGCATTCTCTAACTCTAAAATGTTATGGTTTCAGAGGAGTTGAGATTTCAACAAACTGAAAAAAAAAAAAAAACAATTGAATGCAGACTAGGAAAAAAAAAATGGGTGAGGTTGGGGAGATGTGTATGATATACTAAGTCGGAGAGCAAACACAAGCAATAATATACATTCAGAAGCCACAGTCAACAAACAAACAAACAAATAAATAATATAAATTAATTAATATAAAGCTCCAATGACCATAACTGAAGAGCAAATGCTAAATATTCCAATGAGGCCAGAGTAACCAAGAAACGGTCTCTGCTGTGATAGAAAAAGGGGAGCTACTTAAAAAAACCTATATGAGAGGATAGCTAAAGAGCCACAAAGTCATCAAATAAACAACAGACACCTTTCTTTCAAGTTCAATATTTTAAAATTTATGTAGTACAACTGAAACAACTAGAAAATTTCTGAGCCATTAATTTATAGAGAGCTTCCAAGTAGTAAAAAGATAATTCAAATTTGTATTCCTTAAAATAAAAAATAAAATCTCCAAATATAAAATAAGTAACAAGAACACAAGACTATTTCTATGGATTTGAATTTATCCAACCAGTGCCAGGTGACATCTACATTATGAACATGGGTCATATTACAGGTCATATTCAATGAATAAAAACAGAAATATTCAACTTTAAACTGAACCTCATGACCCTATAAATAGACTGCAAAACCAACAATTGAACAATAGGGAATATGTCCAATATTTCCTCTCACTTTAAGGAAAGTGAGAAACTAGCTAAGTGATCATCATAATTAGTTCTCTGCAGGTAGTTCTCATTATTTAGAAATACATTTAGAAAACAGTATGGAGGTAGCTCAAAAAATTAAAAATAGAAATACCATGCGATCCAGTAATTCCACTACTGATTATTTACCCAAAGAAACCAAAACCCTAATTCAAAGAGATATAAGCACCCCTACATTTATTACAGCATTACTTATAATAATCAAGATATGGAAACAACCTCAGTGTCCACCAATAGATGAATGGATAAATAAGATTTGGAATAAATAAATATATATATATAAAATAAATGTATATAATATGTATTTCATAAATATATAATTATATATTTTATATATAATAAGTATATATTATATTTGTATCATGTTAGAGAAGGACAAATACTGTATGATTTCACTTATCTGTGGAATCTGAAAAACAAAACAAATGAACAAACAAAAACCGAAACAGACTCAAAAATACAGAGAACAAACTGGTGGTCATTAGAAGGAAGGGGGTTGAGGAATGGGCAAAATAGGTGAAGAAAATTAAAACATACACAATTCTAGTTTATAAAATAAGTAAGTCACAGGGATGAAAAGTACAACATAGAGAATATAGTCAATAATATTGGACTAATGTTATATGGTGATGGATGGTAACTACACTTGCCTTGATGAGCACTGTGTAATTTACAAAATTGTCAAATCACTGTGCCATACACCTGAAATTAATACAACATCGTATGTCAACTATATTTCAATAATAAAATTTAAATTAAATCTAAAAAGAAATACTTCTTGATATTAAATTTATACTTTTAAGTTACACTGAAAGTTTATATTTTTCATCAGCAATTTTCTGACTTACCACTCTAATTCTAATTAGAATATACTCTAATTCTTCTGATAAATCTTTATTCTTACTCATTTCCAATAGAAGGAGGCAAATTTCTAAAGATCATGAAGTCAATGTAACCAAGGAAAATATAGTAGACGAGAGGTTTATCTCTGCCATATATCCATGAAAACTTCTCAAGTACACATTAGCAAAATTGTATCCACTTTTATACGTTTGTTTTAAATGAAAGGATTTTAAAATGGCATCAAAATCCTCAGATATAGTAGATAAATATTATTTTAAAAATTTTACTTAAGGCTAACTTCAATTCATTGAATTCCCTTTTCCTTTAAGTCCTTATTGTAACACAAGTGGAACATGTCAGGCAGTACAGCTGGAACACAAAGTGGTTGCTTAACAGTCTAATGCCTTTATCCTTAAATGGTTAAATTTTTTTCAGGTTGATTTATATCCAAATTTTTATAAAGATTGAGATATGCCACATTTTAAAAGTAGGGAGAATATCCTTCCTCACTGTACAGAAGTAGGATAGAGAATAAAAGAGAAACTATTCTTTCATCCTAATATAACTGATAATCAGAAAAATAAATTACTTAGGCCCAAGTAATCATCATGTATTCACTGAGTTCACTCTTTGACATAAATTCAACAAAAATAAAATTCAATAACGCATCCTATTGCTGAGTGACAAGGGAAGCCACTTATAACAATGATGGCCAATGAGTAGGTAACATTTATTGAGTGCTTATTAAGTGCCAGGCGCTGGTCTAATTGCTTTATACGTATTAACTCACTGAATTCTCATAAGCAAGCAAAACGGTAGGCTCTATTATTATCTCAATTTTAATAATGAGAAAAATGAAGCACAGTGATATAAAAGAACCTGCCCAAGATCAAACACCAGAGAGGGTCATTCTGGCTTCACTGTTCTTGCTTGTATTCATTTTGTTATGCTGCCTTTTGCAGAGGAAGATCTATATAGATGGCTACATGTGAATGCCTCCAATGAGTTAGGTAATGTGTAGATGATTTATGTGAATAGTCCTCATTTTACTGATGAGGCCTTGGCATTTACCAAAGTTACGCCTTTCAAGGTTACAGCTACTCAGTGATGGCTGGAGTGTGAATGTATGTGTGTCTGAATTCAAAGCTGGGGTTCATTTCACAATGTTCACAGCCAGGTTATAATGGACCACAGTCTGGCACAGGGGTCTGAAAACTACTGCCCACATGCCAAATCCAGCCTGCCACCTTTTTTTGTAAATAAAGTTTTATTGGAGCTGATATAAGCCATGCTCACTTTGTTAGCAGTTGATGGTTGCTTTCATGTTATAATGGCAGAGTGGAGTAATTGTGACAGAGACTATATGGCCCACAAAGCCAAATTATTTGTTGTTTGGGCCTTTATAAAAAATATTTGCTGACCCCTGGTCTAGGATGCCACTGGTTTAGATCCTGGCATAAATTAAAAGAACCTTGTTATGATTATAGTTACCATCTTTTGTATGTAGTTTATTAATAGGCAAAAATTGTTAAATAAATTTTAGAAGAGGTAACAAAAGAGCCAAATATGCCCATTATGGGTTGAATTATGTCCCCCCAAAAGATATGCTGAAGTCCTAAACTCCCGTACCTATGAATGTGACATTATCTGGAAAATAGGGTCTATGCAAATGTAATCAAGTTAAGACGAGGCCATTAAGAAGAAGTACCCTAATCCAACATGACTAGTGTCCTTATAGGAAGAAAACACTGTGTGAAGACAGAGACACATGCCATGTAATGATGGAGGGAGAGATTGGACTAATGTAGCTACAAGCCAAGGAACTCCAAGGATTGACACCACCAGAAGCTAAGAAGAGGCAAGGAAATATCCCACCCAGAGTCTCAGAGAGTTCACAATCCTGCAGACACCTTGATTTCAGAATTTTAGCCTCCAGAACTGTATGAAAATAAATTTCTGCTGCTTTGAGTAACCATTTTGGGGTGAATCATTATGGTAGCCCTAAGAAACTAATATAAATGCCCTTCAGGCATGTGGAGACAGAGGATAGCACTACATTACTTGTTTTGAATAGTGTATCAGAGGGTTGTCAGCTCCCCATCAATAATTAGTGGGAACAATGTGGCCAAAGCAACAAAGAAAGCAGTCCGCTTTCTTCAGACTGGATGCAGAAGCTCTAGCAGATGGCTCACCTGCTTAGAGGTGGTGGAGTCACAACATTGATGGAGCCTGGGCCCTGGAAATACGCCTGGAACAAAACCCTACTCTCTGCCACCTGGTCTCTATGTGAGAGAAAAGTAAACTTCTATTTAGTTTAAGCCCCTGAAATGTTTTTATTTTATATCAGCTAATATTACATCAACTACATTAACTATTAAATACAAAATCAAGGGACGTCTGGGTGGTGCAATCAGTTGAGCGTCTGACTCTTGGTTTCGGCTCAGGTTGAGATCTCGGGGTTGTGAGATCAAGCCCTGCATCAGGCTCTGAGCTTAGCAGGGGGTCTGCTTGAGATTCTCTCTCCTTCTCCCTCTGCCCCTTCCGTTTGTGCTCTCTCTCTCTCTCAAATAAATAAATAAAATCGTTTAAAAAATACACAAAATCAAGTTGTTCACTATCTCTAGAACTTGAACTCCCCACAGGTATTATGTTATGGTTGCCCTATATACATGTTTAAAACCAAATGAGGAAGAACATTGCCCATGTAAGTTCACAAGCACAGTAACCCGAATTCAAGCAACCTCTGCCATCCATACAAACCCTATATTGGAGCCAAATAAAATAGATGACAGGAGAACATCCAAACTACTGCTCTGTGGTGAACAAAAAAATGAGAAACTCTCAGAATTTTGGCCATTGAAGATGTTTACCTGTACCATGAAGTACAAAATCTAGTGATAAGACTTAGTTGTGGACAACTGGAAAAGAAAAGCAGCCCAAAGATCAATGTGATGCACAGCCAAGACTGCTTGAAACCAGTGCCAGACAAGAGGTGAGGATAAATGAGTCACAGACAGCCTTCCCTTCTGCAAACAAGGCTTCCAAGTGATGCCACCAAAATGTGATCTTTCCACGGGTGCAACAGGGAAATGAATGAGTGCTATTTTTGTACTTCCTAGACGGAACAAGACACTTAGAGAGCAGTGTCTGTCAAAGATGGGTCTCTAAGCCTGCAACTCCACAGAAGCTAGTTAAGATTAGAAGAAACATTTACCTGCCTTGCACAAAGGAAGACGATATGCCAAATGCAAACATTTCCAAACGAGATATTCAAAGTTTTCTTCTTTTTTTTTTTAAAGTAGGTCAACTTGATTATTTTCTGAATTTGCATTGGCTAAATTCCAACTTATCAACCGATGTTTGATAATATTTGCCTTGCCCTTGATGACAAATTCCATTTCTTATAATAAGTCCTCCAGAGATGGTAGATTTATATTCCTGGGGAGCCATGCTGCTGCAGAATCAGTGGTTATACTAGCCCCCCACCGAACTGGCATTATATCTTATAATATCTGTGCTATCTGACAGAATGAATCCAAGATTATCATGTTGTTCTCCATGACTAGCTGGAGGGGAAAAAAAAGTTGTTTAACATCCTTGGCTTTCTTCTGATTTAGTATATTTTTAATTCACTCTTTTTCATTTTACTAATTCTTTTTCATATGGGTGAACTATTTTTGCAGATAAGACCTGAAAAAGTAAAGAAAAAAAAAGTCTCTGAGTGGAAGTCACACTATACATCAGAAAGCTAGAGTTCCAGACAAAAACATCTGTCAACATACGCCTATGCAGATGCATTGCAACACTTTTGGATTTGACAGCTTTACGTTGGATGCGCTCTTGAGTAAAAGAACAAATTGTTTTTGTTTTCTTGATTCTAAAACAACAAGCCTGTGCTAGGGATCAAGAATTTTCAATATTAGATCCTAGCTTTCATCAGTCTCACTTACATAAGCATAGATTTTTCTTCTTTCCACCAGAGGATTTATCATTCAGTTTTATGGCTTAAATGCACACAGGGCACAAAAGAATAGGGAAAATAATTAACCACAAGAAATTGCCATCACACAAACAGAGGTATTTGAATAAGCATCATACAATGGAAGGCGCTGAAAGTAACTCGTTTAAGTAGCTAAATCAGAAAATGCACAGTACCTGCTCCTACGTGCCCTGGAAAAGGCAGACAATTCAGCAAGGAATTTAAGTCAACAGAGCAGTGTTTAAAATTGGGGTTTTGTGAGCTGTACCATTTTGTATGATCCTAACATGCAAATGAACCTAAATCACCATTTCTTCATCTTTAAAATAGCATTATAATAGAGATTAAACGAGGTGATGTATGTAAAACACTTAGCACCAAGCCTCGCATATAGAAATTTGCCAGAAATGGTAGCTTTAAAAAGTGAATATTCATAACAGTTGGTATCATTAACTGAAGTCTTAGTAGTGCATGAATTTTTATTTCTGTCAGAATACATTTCTGACAGCACTACTGAAAAGTAGTGAAAATGATGGATTTTACAAGACATGTAATGATGGATAATAACTATTAATAATAACTAATGTGGCTTCAAATTTGAGCCTCTTTTCGAGAAAGGTTTTGTGACATCCTCTTATAGAAACACCAGCATGACTGACAGCCTTAAGTTTTAACATATATTAAAAAATACCATGCAATTTTTAAACTGTGTCCTAATCTGGGACTATATGTTACTTCCTCAAAATGAGTACTCCGTCCCCGATAAAATTCAAACAGCTTTTTTCAATAGCCCTATAATCAGACTGAAAAATGAATGTTATTTTCCCCTCAGGTGATCCATATGGGTAACAGGGAAAAATAGGCATATTCCACATCACCCCGTGCGTTCTGTCTTCTCCTTTCCCACGAGGAAAGTGGCAATACCAATGAATCACCAAACCTTCTGTGGGCTCCTACCAAGTGAAAGGCACTGTGCCAGTCTCTCAGATGGATACACGGATGTATAAAACGTGCCTCTCCTTCCCCCAAGGAGCTTAGGTGATGAAACCCAGGAGAAAAACATGAAAAGTATGAATGCAAAAGTTATTGGATCTGTCATGTACCATATCAACAGAGGCTATTCCATTGCTCTTATTAAAACAACTATTTTATTGTTAGATGCCCTAGATTGGATGATAAATGTTCTAGATAATCACAAAATATATCACAAACCTTCTACGTTTTCTCCCTGCTAGGGAATATATTCTTTAAAAATAAAACAATTTACTGGAGGGGAGCCTTTGGGAAAAATTAAATTGGCCCCTCACCTCCAGCCCCACCTTTTTCTACCTTAACACAAAGAGGCTAATTCTGCATGGGATAAATGAATCAAATCAGAACTGAAAGTTCAAGCCAGCAATAATTCTCAATCTACGGTTTGTGTTTCTGGAAAGCCACAGAGCTCTGATCTAGGACCTGCACAGACAGCCTGAGCTGACATATCAATTTGATCTCATCACCCTAGGCAAACAGAATCTCCGACTCCATCTAAATAGTAGCGGGGGAAGGTGTTGAAAAGAAATTTCCCGTTTCCACCCCATGGATCTTAGTTTTAAATTACACTTAAGCGCAGGGCTGTTATTTCTTCCTTGTTCCTCTTTTCCTCTAGCTCTGAGTTCTGGTGGTGGAAGGGAGAACAACAAGTTTGCTGCCTATCAAATGAAGACCACATAAGGAAACTTCTTTATTGGCAGTTGGAGGGCTTTATCTGTCCTTCTTCAATCCCTACTTAGCTGGAAACTATTGTCTTATTCCAGTTTACCATGTAAGGACTTCAGAGAAAGGAGTGAAAACATATCAAAAGGAACAATACTTTTTTGCTCAAGATACTATTTATGGAAAGTATTTTCCTTTTATGGTCATGGCTAGAAAGCAAATTATTGCTTCGCAAAGCTGTGTAAGCAAAATATCCATTCACTTCATTTCACAAAAATGCAACCTGAAATATTGAACAGAAATGTTAGAAACTGCAGCAAATTTGCTCTAACTTTATACCAATCAGCCTAAAACTGCCTCTATTAAAAATGCCTAAGTCAAATAAGGAAGGCAGTGGTGTGAACTGGAAGGCACATGGACTTGGGGATCAAAAAAAAATCTCAGTTTTTCTGTTTCAGTCTTAGCTACACAAACTGGCTAAACATCTATTACCTTAAATTTACAATGTTAGTAATAATAATACTTCTTTATTGGGGATGTTTTAGAGAATTTAATGAAATTATTTGGATTTGTTAGGGAGTAAGTAAACCTGTTATGTAATAAGTGAAATTAAATTTCTCTAACAACCCCTTATTACCAACATATAAATAAAGTTAAGCTTCCTGATATAGTCCTTTAGCATGGAAATAGCAGCATCATTCACTGTACCAAGTAAAGCAATGAGGGAAATGGAAGGAACTAGAAGGAGACATGTGATACTGAGCAGAAATAGCTCAAGAGTACCGGCTAATAAGAGAACTTAAAAAAAAAAAAAAGACAAGAGTGGAGGCATATCATGTTCACTTAACAAATGGTAAGTTAGCTAGATGAGATCAGAAAAAAAAAAAAGAAAAAAAGACTGGACTGTGTACAAGATTTTGTCCAATTTTCCACTATGCGAATATATATCGCCAAACGTGAGTGAGATGATAGGAATGAATCTCCTCTTCCCTTAGTCACCTTGGTTCTAACTCCCCCCCCCCCAGCACGTGAGACTCTTGCCATGCCAAGTGTGATTCAAGGTTCAAATAACACATAGTTTTCATGCACTCTATTCTACATGTATGCCAACTACTTCAGCCGGTACCTAACTCAAGAGTCAATTACTCATCACCACAGAAAATACTGGTTCTATTGGGAAGATAGAAGGCATGTACACTTCAACAGTTCTTTTTCTATGAGGTTTTCTAAGGTCATTTTCCTCAAACTGTGATGCCATTGTAAATCATTAGGAATATTTATAAATTACCATTTGCTTTCAACTATTGTTTGAAAGCCTAAATTTTTAAAAGATTTATTTATTTAAGACAGAGTGCACAAGCAGGGGGAGGGGCAGAGGGCAAGGGAGAGGGAGAGAGTGAATCTCAAGTAGACTCCCCTCCGAATGCCAAACCATACATGGGGTTCGATCCCATGACCCCGAGACCATGACCCACACCAAAATCAAGAGTCAGATGCCCAACCAACTGAGCCACCCGGGTGCCCCTCATGGCCTAAATTTCATGAGCTCTTAGAGCTCTACAAGGTTACAAGTTGATATTTAATATCATTAAAGCAACTGTTGCTCAGATGTTCAAGTCCTCTCTGTGAGATTCGTTGAGCCTTATTGGTAGACCAAATGATAGTCCAACCTCTGTTTAAAATCCCTAAGGGATGGGCACTCACTACTTGCCAAGATGCCTATTTCATTTTAGGATATGTCACATTTAAATGCTCTGACACTGACCAGAAGGTACTCTTCTTATAACTCTCCATTACTAACTTGACTACTACAAGCTAATTCCTCCTGAACATGACAAATCTTCAAATATTTGAAATTCAAACATATGATGCCTTATAAATATCCCAAATTGTATATTCTCCAAGTCAAACATTTATAATATCTTCAATGTCTCTTTGCATGGCTCTTTCATCACCTTGATTTCCTACCTCTTAAAAATAATTCCAATTTTTTTAATGCATTATGTAACTTGCCACCTGAGATGCCTAAAAATAAGCACAGTTGTTAGTTTGAAACCTCGTGAGTTTTCCATGTAAAATTTGAAACTGGCCCCCATACACAAAGGGCAGGAAGAGATGGAAGAAAGAGGCAGATCACTCTAGATTGGTAGATGGGGGGGTTTAATAAGCAAGGGAACTTACATATGAGGCTCGTCTTGGGCAGATGCAAGCCAAGTAGACCTCTGCCCAGCACACTAGAAAAGTAAAAGTTATAAAGAGGCCTTACCTGGGTTCAGTCCCATATATCGTCCTGAGAGTCTCAACCAACCACACACGGCTCTCAAAGCTACATCCTTGAAAATGGCTTTGACTATGAAAACAGTGAGCAGATCATGCATTCCAAGGACAGGAGAAGGGGTGGCAAGCCTCATTTCCTGGGTCTAGCTTGCAGGTCAAGAAGTGGTCACGTCCTCTCTATGACCTCCTCCAATAACAATACAACTACTGGGGTGTGACCAGTATGGGACCATCTATCAGCTCCTATTTCTCATGTGCTATCATCTTAATCAAGCCGTCTAAAATCACATGAGCTCAGTTGTGAAAGCTACACTCAGTGCTAACTTACATTAAACTTACAATCACATGAAGTTCTGAACATTTTTTTCATACATGTTGCCTTCAAAGTTTATCTCCTTCATTCTGCCTTTAAGCATCGCCTTTTTAAGAATTTCCTATTATCCATATTAAAGAACATCTTGTGAGACTCCACCCCAATCCAGCCCATAAGAACTGCTGCAGTTGTTCAGTTTGAGATGTTTTGGACCAAGCCACAGTATCTAGGTACCCTGGAAGGTGGAGCATCAGGAGTTTCCTCAGCTGAACTTGGAAAAAGCTATCTTTTCCATTAACAGTGTAAGATGGCTGTTTGAAGAGAACACAAAAGCATCTAATTGGTATGGACTGATTGTATTGTGCAATAAATAGCCTGTTGTCTCTTTAAGTTTAGTATACAGTATATAACCCACAGATTCAAGAATTAAAAAAAAATTAAATCTCACTATTTTCCCTAGTAAACTAAGCTGGTATACCTTGGCAACCATGTAATGTGATGTGTGTGTGTGTTTTCCAATAATTTGTCTTTCTAATACAGAATTAAAGGATTTCTTCAGCGTAACTGTTTATTAACATTGAGCCTAGGACTTCCTCTATTTTCAAGGAAGGAAGAAAGGGAATTAAGATTGCACTTATGGGTTTATTTACGTGTCTGTCTCTCATTATGAGCCTGGGAGTGCTGTGAGGTGAGGGGACATGTTTTATTGGTTTTTGTTTCTAGTGTAATTAATATGCTCCTAATGTAATTAACACATTCCACTGAATGAATAAATATATAAATAAATGAATGAAAAGGTCATATAATTCAAAATCAATATGGGAACAAAGAAATGGTCTTGGAATAATTAACCAACTTCCTCTCTGGTTGCAGAATTCCTCTGCCAGTCTTTTGTGCGCTGTGTTGAGCCGATTACAGATTAAGGTAATTACAGTGAATTCTTGATTACTGGCATGCGGTCTAGCTATTTTGTGGATTACCTATCCCAACTAATTCCAAACTTATCTGCTGCCACCCAGCATATGTCTGAGTTACAGTCAGCCTCAGCGATAGCAGCTGCATGCTTCAGGAAAGCACATTTATGTTGATATTTCTGTACAGAATATATAATTAGGAAATCCATTCTGGTGGGGGTTGAAGAGAACCAACAGGCATTCCAAAATAAACTGCAGAGTTTGTTTTTTAATTCCCAAAGAATATGAGATGATTTGGATAGAAAGTTTCAAACAATTTGGCTATATCTTTTGATATTAGCTTAATGTAGCATAATTGGTATGCAGCTTATTTCCCACCCTGAGACTGGTTACCTGCCTCTAGTACCATTGATAACTGATAATAAGTGCACTTTATCAATTCATTCTTTCATCCAACAAGTATCTTTGACGTGCTACACTGTGCTGGGCAATGTGCTAGGTATTGGACAACTAACATGGGCCAGACAGGTGTGGTTCCTGCCCTTAGGGAGCTTACAATTTACCACTGAGGCAGACCTTGTGGTAGGCAGAATGGTCCCTCAAAGATGCCCCTTATCCCTGATACTTTTGATTCTGTTATGTACATGTCAAGGGGGAACTGAGTTGAAGTTGGAATTAAGGTTTCTAATCAGCTGATCTTTAATACAGGCTGATGATCCCGGATTATCTGGGTGGGCGCAAAGTAATCTTACGGGTCTTTAAATGAGGTAGAGAGTGGCAGAAGTATCAGAACCAGAGAGATGGAATCAGGAGAAAGACCTGATTGGCTGTTGCTGGTTCTGAAGATGGAAGGGGGCCACAAGACAGAATACAGGCAGCCTCTAGAAGCTGGAAAGAAAAAAACTGAATTCTCCCCTAGAGCCTCCAGAAAAAAACACGGTCCTGCCGACATCTTGATTTCAGCCCTGTAAGACACATTTAGGATTTCTGACCTACAGAGCTGTGAAATAATGAATCTGTATTGTTTTAAGCCACAAAATTTGTAGTAATTTTTTTTTTTTTACTGCAGCAATAGGACACTAAGATAAACCCTAAATAATCAAACAGCTTAGACTTTAATTGCAATTGTGTGAAGTAGAATAAAGACCACAAAAAAATGTTCTGTGTGTGTCCTTAGGAAAACTTACCTCTGTTGAGGTGTCAGGAAAAGTTTCCCTGACATTTAAGCTGAGATGTGAAAGAGAAGGAAGAGATCTCAAACTAAACGAAATGAATGTGGAAGAGCTTTGTAGAGAGAGAGAGAGAAGAGCATGCATGAATGATCTGAGGAGAGAAGAAAGTTGGTATTGCTCAAAACCTGAAGAGCCAATGGGGATGATGCAAAGTGATTCTCTGAAGAAGAGACCTAAGGCAATGATAGGGAAATAGCTACAGATCAGACTAAATATGGCCTTATAGGCCATAATACAGATTTTCACTTTTATCCGCTGGGCAGTGGCGCACTTCTGAGGGCTTTATACAGGACACAGATATTACCAGATTTGCATTTTAAGATTATCCGCGCTCTTTTTTGGTTTATGAATTGAATTGGGAAAGAGCATGTAAGTGTAGGAAGATCACGATGGACACTCTCCTAGCTGTACAGATGGGAGATATTGGAGGCTCGTACTAGGGTAGATGCAGAAAAAAATGTAGTAGAGCAAAGGATGGATTCAGAATCATTTGGAGAGATGGACTCTGTAGGAGTTGGTGATTAAAGGTGGGATGAGGAAAGAGCTGGCAGCAATGAATTCTGGTCATTGCTGGTACGAACAATGAAAGAGACAGTGGTTTCACACACATATGGACATGAAAAATATGCTGGTGAAGCAGCCTAGGAAAAAAGACCAGAGGTTCCGGGGCGCCTGGGTGGCTCAGTTGGTTAAGTGTCTGCCTTCAGCTCAGGTCATGGTCCCAGGGTCCTGGGATCGAATCCCGCATTGGGATCCCGGCTCCGCGGGGAATCTACTTGTCCCTCTCCCTCTACCCCTCCTCCTTGCTTGTGCTCTCTCTCTCTCTCTCTCAAGTAAATAAATAAAATCTAAAAAAATATAATGATAATAATAAAAAAGACCAGAGGTTCCTTTTAGGATCTGCTCAGTTTGAGATGCCTCTGGGAAATTCATACAGACACGGTCAGAACAAAACTGAAACACTAGCTAGCCTTTTAGTCACCAGCAAGATGGCACACACTTAGCATGTTTGCTGCTACTCCTTCTTAATAGATTTACAGTTGGCCTCAGAAATCTTTTCAAAATAGTGTTCCAGTAACAATTCCAAAGGGAAGGAAGTTGGCATTGGAACTAAACTTACTTTCTATCTGTGTTCCAGACTACAAGCTATGGCAAATATTAAATTGTTTAGTGGAACTCCGAAAAATGCTAGTCCTCACATTTGGGAAATTTTAAAATGCTCTTTGTGCTTCTTCCCACTTTTCTATTTGAATTTGATTTTAATCGTTCCCATCAAAGACTCGAGCACAATGGGGAATGAATTTGTTTAAATAAGTCTGTGCAAACATCGCTCATTAAAAAAAAAAAGCAAAAACGACCCCTCAATATAATTCTAGATTACTTTACCATCACCACTACCAATCCACCTACATATAGGTACATACACACACATACGTGATAAAATAGAAAAAAATAATCAGTTCCGTTTCTCTTTTAGAATTTCTTCTTCTGGTATCACTAATGTAATTGTGTGTGTGTGTGTGTGTGTGTGTGTGTGTGTGTGTGTTATTTAAACCTGACCATGTTCTGTACCTACAGCTGTGCAAAGCAATTAAGAATATCTGTTTATTTGCTTCTGTGAAAAAAGGCATATTTCCTTCTACAATTATGTTTTTTTTTTTTTTCTGGCTACTAGAGATTATGGTCCTCTACATACTCTAAGAAATTTAATAATTCCTTTATGCCATTTCCATCTCTTTTTATTTATCATGTGATTCTCTATTGGAAGGAGCCTGTGATGATGAGTCCAAATCCCAGAGTCCTGGTCCCAGTCCCACTACTAAGTAGCCATTTCCCTTTTGGCAAGCCACTTTTCATTTTTCCATGGGTTTCCACAATAAAATTAGAATATTGTACTAATTTATTCATAAGTTTTTATAAAGACTTAAAATGCTATAATCTTATTATAAGATGATAATGTTTTAGTTAGTCATTATGAAATTACACACTACATATTAAATGATTCCTTTCCCCGTGCATACATAAATACCACAGGTTATTAATGTATGGCCATAGAAACACAGGGTTCAATTGGAAAAAAATAATGGATGACCATGATGAGATGAAATAAAGATAATCTGAATAAGGAAAATAAGAAAGAGAAAGCAATGGTCTACATATGAGCTTGGAAGATTCAAAATAGAGGGTCAGGAGGTAAATTGAGCATAGTGGAGATATGCTTTGGGGGGGAGGAATGATTGACATAAATCAAATAATAAGTGCCCCTTATTTAACATTAGCTGTTGTGAAAGAAATTCATGGCGACTAAGCCAGCGTTATCACAGAAGAATCAGAAAGGCTTAAAACAACAGGAGCCTGTGAAGATAATAAAATAAAATACAAGCCTCTCCTGCAGTTAAATTTCAGCCTAAGTCACTGACATTAGAGCTTTTTCTTAATTCACAAGGAGCAACAGATTCCTTATAAAGTTGTTATACTTATGCTGAAGTAGGAAAAAGAACTATTTTGTTCATCTTTCAGTATGATCATGTCTCTTGTATTTAAAGTTTAAGGCAATGGAAATGGACAACTTACAGCTGAGCTATACACAACTAGGATGAATCTCATAGACATGCTGTGATTTTGAACCAGAAAACAATTTTAAAACAGGAACATGAGTACTGGAAATCAAGATGGCAATTACCAGTGGTATTTGGGAAACATTGTTTAGGGGAGGCTGTCCTCATTTATATGTTGGTCTACGAAGTAGTTCAACTGATGTGCTCATTTTCTGATGACTTAATGACCAGTACACTTAAAGTTTGTGCAATATTTTTGTGTGCAAATGTCAAAATAAAAGTATTACCAACCTCACCAACGAGTATATGGAGAAAAAGTATAAGTACATATCAATGAGTCAGACTTACATTTGAGAGTCATTGAACATTCAATATTCATGGAATGCCCAAGATGTTGAGGGTACTTCCAGAGGCAGAAGACCACTCCTTCCCCAGGAAAACTCTTACAAGCCAGTTGAAGTGAGACACATATGAACAAATGGTCACAATACAAGGCAACAAACATTAGACCAGGGTTCTCAGCCTCCACCGCACTGACATTTTGGGCTGGATAATTCTTTGTTGTAGGAGTTTGGCTTGTGCATTGGAGGAGGTTTAGCAGTATTCCACTGGCTCCATGCCAGTTGCACCACCCCTGGTTGTGACAACTAAAAACGTCTCCAGAGATTGGCAAATGTTCCCATAAGGGTACAATAACCACCGGTTGAGAACCATTGCCTTAGAACTTGGGGTTGGGAGTGGCAATCTGGGGTTACCAAACAGAGAATAGCTAAATGCATAATGAGAGAATGAGGCATCATTTTCTGGGCAGGAAACCAATACAATATCTTCTTCATTCCATAATATTTTGGAGCAAGGGGAAGTTATTCCATAACCACCAGGCAAAAGTCCAATTTCCCTTAGTGGCGTACTGATTCCAGAACACACATAAAACATAAAAAAAGCTTTGAAACTGCAAAAGGGAGATATGTATTGATAATGTTAAAGCTTCCAAGCCAAAGAAAAAAAATCTCCCTGAATTGGTTTTAATAAATACGAAAGAATTTCTCTGACTTTAGTATTTGTCTCTTGTATATGATCAGAAAATCATTTTTTTTCTTCATTCCCTTAACTCACTTTGGGCAGTAAATTCTTATGATCTGAATTATGTTTCCACAATCATGTGGTTCAGAGCTACACTAAATCACCCTCACGGTACTATATTAAACCTTTGAAAATTGAGTGCTGCAGACATCAGGATGTCAGGGGAACAAGTATTTTCATTTCAAATAAGAAAGACTAAATCAAATGATGCTCCACCTGATCTCACTTAGGACCCTTTAGTTGTTCAGCTGAGAGAAACTACTGAAGAAAGAGCAAAAGGCAAGATTTTTCACAGTGTTTTTATTTAAAACCTGCGGTAACTAAAGATTCAGCGGAAGCAGCAAACTCTAAAATGATATTTGCAATTGGCAGTAATTTGTTATCTTGGTGAAAACACTGGACAAAATACACTCTCAATTCTGAAATATAATTCTGTGCTATCTCAATATACACACACTTCGAAAAAGGACTATTTCAGAGACAAATTTTCCCATTTCACAAATGGCCAAGCCATCGGGACGTAACCCTCGGCCTCTATGGGAAAGGGGACTGTCGGCATGATTTTATACATTGTGAGGGATAGGTTGTTCATGGCAAGGAAGTTTTCAGTGGGGAGAATAACATGATTTTGAGAATTCTGGATCCTATAAGGGAAATATGTTAGGCTACAGAGAATTTCACACTGTTGGCATTTCTCTCTGAAATTCTTGGAGAGCACAGAGCCATTTTTGGCTTGCATCACTGCTAGGCATTTCCACAGCATTTGTACACTAATCATCACTAACACCTAATTATTAATTGTTTTCCAGTTTAAAGAAATGTATCCTGGATAAGCTGAAAGACTAAAGATGAGAATTCAGAGGACTCAGGAAGCTAACTAGCAGTACATTGATACTGACCTCAGTTTCTTTGTTCAAAAAGGAAGGAGTTAAAGGCTATCTATCATTTCAATGAACTTTTTCAGCCCTACTAGCAGATAGAAGACAGAAGACCATACTCTTTCACGTGCCCTTAATAAGATCATGTATTTCCATGCTTTGAATTATACATAGCTTATCATTTAAACTAATAAAAGCCAAAGTGAATCAGAAGTTTAACTTTGAAAAAAAAAAGATGTCAAGTAAAAACCAAACAAAACACACTACTTTTTGTTACTTCAACATAACCTCTAGCTGACTAAAATATGATTATTTTCTACCATTTAAAATATACCAACCATAAATAATTCAGGAAATGTTATTTTGGCATGTACATATATCCAAAGGTAATAGTAGCATTATTTTCTAAACAAGAACAGAAATGAAAACAAAAGTTTCTAAAAATATTAAATAATATAGTACCATGTGAGAAATTCATGAGTGGAAATTAATCGATTAACTACATTAAATTTATGAACCATAATTTTTTTAGAATTTGAGAATAGTCAAAAATCATCTAATTTAAATCCCTCAACTGATAGGGAATGATCACAGCAGAAAATAGAGATTTGGGCGGTCTTTATCTTTGACACTTTGTTGCTTTTTCAACATCACATGTATAGATAGCTGTTTTGCCAAAGTAGTTATTATAACATAATGTGTAGACAAAAAACACATGCATTAATTGCTCAGATGCACCGTGGAGAGAATCTAACCATCATGTGGCCAGTGATGTTATACTGCTTTTGCAGTATATCACTAGGGAATCAGAACCAAGAGAGTGGGGATGAATCAGAGAAAAGTAATTACCTCTACCGGAAAAACAACTCAAGATCGTGTAATGCTGATGTTGAATCATTAGAGGCATCATCCTCACATTCAAAGAACAGCACTTTAAGTGTATAAGGTGAGGCATTGCATCTCGTGTAATGCAACTGATTCAGTAGACAACCCATGAATCTCTTTCCATGTCTCTTTCTTTTGCCCCTCGGCAATCACCTTTTCTTAATCATCAGGAGGTAAGATCTTTCAGACACATACTCCAAAGGTCTATCCAAACCTAGTATATACTGTATAATATGTAGATCACAAGAGGTTTTATGTTAATGATTTTGATTCAGAGAAGTGTTCTATTTAAATAGCATCAAAGCAATTCAATTCAAAAGCAGATGGTAGCATACTGGGTGGTAGAGATTCAAACAAGTATAAAATGTTTGCTTTCCTCCATGAGCCTAGAACCTAGTAATCAAAACTGCAATTAGCCAGCATACTATACTGTGAGTCACATGTTAAGTTTTGAAGGATTTTTTTAAAAAGCTAATACATTCATATTTATTTTCACCAAAAAGTCCTAATACAGATTTTATCACCTCAAAATCTGAATATTAGAAAAAAAAAGAGCAGATGATGCTGCTCTAGGGCCTGGGATAGATTAAGCAAGAAGGCAATCACTTGGGAAGAGAAGATTCTGGGCAGATAAGCAGAACCTCATAACAGCTGGTACTTGTTCACGTAGACTCCCAAAACATGTAAGGAATGATACATGATCTGAAAATTGCGATGAATAGACAAACCATATTTGGGGAATTTAGCCTCAAACTTTCCAATCTGAAATACAGGTGATACTAAAACAAGGAAACAAACAAGAAAACACTAAGTAATCATTTGTTTATACCTATGAATATCCCCTCTGCTCTGCTTCCTCCCAGTACCCTAAAGAGATTTTTTTTTTCCTCTTCAGTAGTATGTGCCTTAAGATCAGAGAATTCGCCAAATCCATTTGTTCCCCTGGGAAATTTTGTTCTTTCTAAGACCTTCACTGGAAACAGAAAGAGCATGCTTTTGAAACCAGAGAGGCCTGGTGCCTCCCACTGCTAACTAAACACATTGCAAAGTATTTGACCTCTTTGACCTCAGATTTGACCTCGGATTTCCCCATCTGCAAAATGGAATTAGGGAGAGCCACCTTTTAGAGCTGCCTTATTTATGTTTGTGCTTGAAAAGAATCTAATGCATGCTAGATGCCCCAAAAAATTGCTAGTTCTCATTTTGTTTACTAATTTTAGCATTTACCAGCCAAGAAAACATAAAAGTTCCCCAGCTTCAGTCACATCTTCATAATAAGCTTAGTTTTTTTTTGGTTTTTCTTCAGAACTAGCATTCAAAGTACCAACTCATTGAGAGACTTCTTTCTCTTCTCACTGAGCTTCACTCAGTCTTTATACTTTCTTGTATCAGGTAGGAACAAATCCTGCTGGCTTTTAGTTTCCTTTCAATGATCTAAACTCTTTGTTTTCCTAACCAGGAATGATCTTTCTTCTAAAGAATCAGAGCCCTCTTCATTTCATAGGCAGTCTTTAAATATTGCACGCTGAGAGGGCAGTCTACAAGTGTTAAAACAGATCTATTGACTTCATCTGGTGTAGTGTGATCTACTAATTATAACCAAAAGGTTGATAAAATCTTTAAATGTTGAAACATTATTACACATCAACCCTTCGTGTTTTTGTTACCTAGCATTCAACTTTGCATCACTGGTGTTGGAAGGAGCCCAGGATGAAAACAACAAAGTTTTGGATAGGCAAATAGAAAGTCCTAAAAAAAAAAAAAAAAGAATGTTGGGTGCCTGGGTGGCTCGGCAGGTTAAGCATCTGCCTTAGGCTCAGGTCACGATCTTGGGGTCCTGGGATGGAGCCCCGCATCAGGCTCTCTGCTCAGCGGGGAGTCTGCTTCTCCCTCTCCCACTTCCTCTGCTTGTGTTCACTCTCTCGCTGTGTCTCTCTCTGTCAAATTAATAAAATCTTTAAAAAAATGAAAGAGAAAATAATAAAAAGAAAAAAATTATTGGTAGGAAGCATCAAGGCTGTAAGATGTAGGGTTCAGCATGAAAAATACAGAACATTAACACTTTTGGCCAAACACATCTGAGGCAATCATCCTTCAGACAATGCAGAATTCCTCTAGGCAAATGATGCTATTGCTACTATTCAATGATAAAATTCCATGTGGTAAATTGAAATAATTTAAGATAGGAATTTAATATATTTAGTTCAGAAACTACTCTCACACAGGACACATTTTTAAAAAAGCTTCATGTGGAGTATCAGCACAATAACAAAATAAAGAACTAAATGCCCAAGGGATACTAACCCAGTGGTAGGAAATCAGTAAACAGCTAATTAGCGTGGTTACATATACTTGGGCATTTGCAACTCTTGCTTAATGAAAGACCTTCTTCCTACAGAGATATTAGCAATATTACTTATTATACAGAGTTTTTTAAAAATAATTTATGGTATTATTTACTATTAACCTGCTCATCTACAGGCCTACCTTTGAATATAATTCCATTAATTAATTACCTCTATGGTTTAGAATATTAAGTTTATCTTCACTGCAAAGAAAAACTTATGATAGCAACAAAACAACAAAAACAGAAGGTAAAAAAAACAAACAAAAAGACATAACTAGTTGGAATGCTTTTTTTAAAACTGAGAAAAATATTTAGAAAATATCACATATATATAAAAAAAGAAAATATCACATATAGAAAGTAAATAGCCTAATAAATTAGAGATTTTACAAGTCAATAAGGACTAAAAGAACGACAGGGTTGTGCTGACACAAATAGGAGAAAAAGACATGAAAAGGGGATTTAAAGTTTTCTGTTGAGGTTTAAAAAAAAAAGGAATTAAAAAAAGGAAAAGAAAAAAAGACTTTTTCATGTAAATCAGAATGGTCAAAATTTTAAGTATTAACAATATTAGCCACGTTAAAGGAAATGGCTACCTCAGGAATTATTGGTACTGTATTACGGTATGAATCGGTGCTGGCAAAATTTCATATGTACATGAATAAGTAAATCTTTGCTTAGAGATATGACTGACAGTATGTTGGCCAAAACGTTAACCATGGGTTGGATTGACTGTTGTAAATTTCTATTTATTTTTAGAATTTTCTTCACTTAAGTTTGTAAAATTTTAAATCTATGCCCAAGTATGTATCATTTTCACAAAAGGAATAATGCTACTTTTATAATGAACTGCAAGTGTTCTTGTTAGAGTTCAGCCCAAATGAACCATGGCACAAAGCAGAAGGCTGAGATCTGGGCTTTGATTCAACATAAACAAAGGAGCAATGGTCCAAGAACAAAGGGGCTAATATAAATTACCTGATTTAGGGTCTCAAACTATAGTTCTAACAAAGCTAAGACCAGTGCAAAGGGGCAGGATATGGAAGAGATGAAACACTATATGAAGTGTCAGCATATTCATACCAGACCATGTTATGTTCATGCTACCAAGCCGGACAACGTGGCTTTCAGTTCCCTTATCTCTGAAATGAGGAGCCTGGGCTCCATTCTGAAACACCTATTCATAACCCAGCCGGGCTTTACTGACAGGAAAAAAGCCTTGTAAGTTTTGCAGGAAGCACTGCAGACAGAAACAAACTGAAATTATAGTGGAAAACAGTTAGCTCCACATAAAAAGTTAACTTGGTGAAACCACATCCTTTATAAAGGTTAAGAGGTTGTGGTCTTCAACAAATAAGATGCTCTGCGTGAGGGGGGGATAACTTCCCTGTGTCACCCTCAATAATAATGTTAATGACTTGATGAAAACAGCATCCAGACAGTCTAAAATGGTTATATTTCCACAGCATCGCTGAACTGAAGCAGACAGCGAAATTAGATTTCTAAAATATGCCTGTTAAAAGAAAGGCATTCAGAAAACACACCCCAGAAGGGAAGTCACTGAAAAAGGTAACAAGGTTGCCATGAGATTCAAACAAAAGGGGAAAAGAAGTTGTGTTTTGACAGTGGGTTTGAAAAGGTTTCATTCAAACATCACCATTAAACTTGTTTTCTAATTTCAGAAAGTATTTCATTACCTCTCTATTTCAACCTTCCCGTTGACTCACCACCACCACCGCTGTTCTTTGGTAATTGAAATACCTGACAAGGTGGAGTCATTTGAGAATTAAAAAAAAAAAAAAGGCTTCCAAAATTATTTTAAGAGTTAGATATACAGTTGCCTAGTCAAATATTGCAAGATTTTGTGTTTAGAATTTAAATCTATTTATCTCTCTTCCTTGCAGTAAAAATCTGGGTTTTGAGAGTCATTAAGCTCATATTTTCATTAAGCCACATATATATATATACATATATATATATGTTATATATCTGTTTAATCTTATTAAGTGAACAAACTATAGTCCTGGTTTACACTGGTTTAAAACATATAAATCAGGGCGCCTGGGTGGCTCAGTCGTTAAGCGTCTGCCTTCGGCTCAGGTCATGATTCCGGGGTCCTGGGATCGAGTCCCGCATCGGGCTCCTTGCTCGGCGGGAAGCCTGCTTTTCCCTCTCCCACTCCCCCTGCTTGTGTTCCTGCTCTCGCTGTGTCTCTCTCTCTGTCAAATAAATAAATAAAATCTTTAAAAAAAAATAAAAATAAAAAATAAAACATATAAATCAGAATATAGCAAGTATCTGTAAAATGACCTAAAATTCATTTCAGTTATGCTTTCTTAAGCATTAGCAGAATACATATACACATATGTGTCAAATTGCTATTTTTCTTTTATAAATACAAAAATGTGTTATCAACCTTATATTGGTATATGACAACTGCAGAATATGGATTCTGCAGTTTTAATATCTGACTTCTAAGATTCAGTAACATCTTGTGATCTTGAATTATTTAAGAAGCTCCAAGTTTAATTTATATTTCTTCTCTACCTAAATTCTCAGCCTAAAAAGGAAAGAGAATACACTCTATTATGAAAAATTGCTTCAAGCAATATCCAGGATTAATACAACTCTTCTACATCCATGCATCTACTCTGTTCAAAAACAAAATATAAATACTCCAAAGGATTACTATAAAAATGGTGACTTAGCACAAAATAGAAAAATAGAGTGCTTTCAATCTTGTAAAATTACTTCCTTCTTTTTTTTCTTTTTGTAATCTGTTAATTTTTCTTGGCATAACCTCTCAGATGCACTAAATTTAGGTTATATTTTGCTTAAAACTACCAAAGAACTCACTGTATTTTCTAAAAATGTTCTCATCCCGTCAAAAGTAAGAAAATGGGTTCAAGCAAAAAAATCAAGAGGGTTAAGTTCTCACTTGGTCCTTCAGTAAAATTCCTTGTCACCACATTCAGCTGATGATTACCCAGACAGTGCCCCTTACATTAACAATGTCGACAGATCCGACATTTTACTGATGGCAATGGCCGTCTGGCAAATTAAAGCAGAATGTAGATTTAATCTCCCCAATGACTTGATAGCCTCAAATGAAGGATTCTCAAATTTCATGGTTCTGACCTATTCAGGGTGAATAAGTGTATAATAAATTACCTGTCCCCTAGCTCTGTAACAAGAACAAGAGCTGGGTTGGACTATCCCTGTGCTAACTCGCATGTATTACTAAGTTTACCAACATAATCTGCATGCCATGGAGCAAAAGATCATCCTATTTAACAGACTTCAAGAAATTAACTTGCACTGATCTATGACCCTATTTGATGCCAATACATTAAGGTGGTAGCAGCAGGTTGCAGAGAAGCCAGATTTCAGGAGAGGCTCATTTGACTGGTGATTAAGGATAACCTCCAGTAAAAGTGATTTCTCATCAGGGAGGCAGAATGTGTTTGCTGCAAAGAGCAAAAGTGCCCACCAGCCAGCCAGACTGTTAGTCACAGCCACACCAAATGTGCGGGTCACAGTCATGCTGGAGAGTCTGGCTAAAGAGACAATGGCTAACTGATGTCTTAGGAAAGGACCAGAGTGGAGAAACAGACACAAAGCCCAGCCGTAAATGAAGGAGCAGCGGGTCTACCTTGATGTTTTGGTCTGAGCATGACAAATTAAAACATCTTTCGAAAGCTTTAATGTATGTTGTGCTTTCCCTAACTCAGGCTGATTAAATTAGAATCTTGATTATCCAGCAATAGTGCTGCCTGTGCATAAGCACCTCCCCAACGTGCAGCTTCCTGTCCTTGTCAACAGACCCAGAAATAACACAACAGCAGATTTTGTGGACACTGAAAATTAGCAATGAGCCTTCTGGCTTCAGAAGGCAAATGGTCCAACTCCACCGTTTGAGCAGAAGAAAAGAAACTTGAACCAAGGTAATGACTAGATCATGATGTTAGGTGAGTCCCTTACCTCCAAACCACAGAGATCCTCATCAGAAGGGTATAAATGATAGTACTTGTTTTGCCTGAAAACAGGTATAAAAATCACAGACATTACAGAAAAGGCAATGCTTTATTTCTTGAATGCTCCTCCAAGTTTATTATCGCCTCTCACCCACCCACCCACACCCTCCCACCTTCCACTTCTATTTCTCCTGATTCCTTCCAACGGATTTTCATGGCAGATCACAACTATAAAAACTCAGACTCCTGGGTAACATTCATAAAAAACCTGCATAGCTCCAGTAGTTTTGCTTTTGCTGCACCAATTTTCACCCGTTTCTTCACAGACCTTTTTGTGTCACCCGCAAGGATGATCCTCAAGGACTTTCTGTCTCTGGATACTGTTTTATCTCTTAAGAGAGTGATAGGAAGATCAAATCAGAGAATTTAAGAAGTGGACAAGACTATTCAAAACCCTCACTTATTTAAGTTGAAATCTGGCCCAGAGAGAATAGGTAATCACAAAAATTATACAGTTAGTGAGTATTAAAAGCTAGTGAGTGGTAATGCAGTTCCCTTGATTTCCAAGTCAGTGCTTGGTATCTGGAGACATTTTTGGTTTTCACAACCGCTGTGGGTAAGAGGGAGTAAATTGCTCCTAACATCTAATGCATAGAGTCCAGGGATGCTGTTAAACATTCTATAAGCCCCACAAGAAAGAAATACACAGTGAGAAATGTTAATAGGGCCAAGATTGAGAAACTCTTAATCTAGATTATGAGATGGGGAAATTGATATTTTTTAAAAGAAGTTGTAATCAAGTTTAAATTATATCTTGAAATGTCAAAGCTAGTGTGTTAATAATGGTTTTCCTTTCAAATTTCCATTCTCTGCACAAATACACCATGAAACAGAATATGTTTCCAATTCTGAATAGAACTGGTATTTACTATCATCACATTTCATTTACCTTGAAATGTTAATTGTGGTACAGCAGGGCTCCATGGTTGATTTAAATTTACATTTGCTTTTAAATTTGATTAATCTAGTCTCTTAGGAGTCCATTCTTCCATAGCTACTCAGACAGAAAATAGGCTTTTGAGTACACAATGATTTAGAAAAAAAATTATTGACTGATTTGGTAGTTACACTTTTACATCTAAAGTGACTTTTAACTTTAAGTAGAAAAAAAAAGGGATGCTAATAGAAGAATAAAATTTATCATCATTTATACTGGATATCTGTCCTGAATATCTTAGGCATGCTGTGACATAGTAATACATAAAAGAGCAAATATAGCTTCAACTTACTTTCCAAATTTCAGAAAATATGCCACCTCTTATGAATATCCATGTTTGATTAAAAAACAAATATAAATATATAAAACTTGAACTAGTCCTCTTAGGAGACAATATGGTGGCTTACAGGACACCATCTTGTGTGTCTAGCTTCCAGCTCAGTTTCTAACTATGCCCTCTTGGACTCTCAGATTGGATACTGCTAAACGTGGGTTAGATGCCTACTATAAGAAGGCTCTTGTGACTATACATAGAAGAGGTAGTCATGAGAAATGGAAGAGAAATAGCATGTCGTACATACCTGATACTCACCAAGCACTCTCCTAGACATTTTATTTCTAACCCTGAAATAGCAAGTACTGGCAGGCACCCTCCCCCTCCCATATCAAGACACAGCTCTATAATCAATAATGTCAATTTCCCAATAATATGGATCCATCATAAAGTCTTTCTCAATGTAGCACTCCAGGAAGCCATTATGAATCAATCCTTACAAAGCAACAGGTTGAATGAAACCCATTTGCCATCCCTGATAAATATTAAGAGCATAAATAAAGAACATTTTGCTGTTCAGTAAGGCTGAATCAACATTGTTGAACAGTTTTTTTTTTTTTTTTTCTGAGATTGGTAGACCTGAGTTTACACTCTGGTTCTGACAGTTCTGTATTAATTTCTACGAATTGCTTCACCCTAGCCTGCCACCCCAAGCTAGAGTAACTGGAATTCTCTGTGAGGAAGGTATAGGAATTTGGAGGGCACATTATTAAGTAAGTGTTTCATGTGCAAAGTTTTAAAATTCTTCCTCCTTTGGGGATTTTTTCAGAAGGATTATTAGGATTCAATAAAGGTCATCAAGTAGTGCTGTTTGATTTGATCACCAAGTGGTTTTCTACTCTGCCACTGTTTTGGTTAACATATTAATAACTTGAGACTCCTTCAAGGAGTCTCAAGAGATTAGGATTCTGGCTGATTAGATAAAGTAATATTACTGAAGGACAGATTCTCCTCCGACATATCCAAAGCCCTTAGTAGCTTGGGCTACAGCCTCGTGTCTGGAATAATTATTTCCCCATCCTCTACCCCTCTAGCCCTCCCCCACACACCCATGCCTTTAGATTCCCTGACTTTGATACAATTGCTAAATTGCATAGTACGTGAATCTGCATATACCTACATATAAACAAATAGCCTTAATTGAGTCTGATAGGATGCCACAACTTGGTAAATTCATGTATTTTGTCACAGCCTCTTAAATATAAACCATTAAAATGGCACAAAGACACTCAGCTTCCTAGCCAGAAATAGAGATGCTTACATCACAACCCTTTTTAGATAGGCAAACACTATTCTTAGGTGTTCTGTCAAAGTAAACAACATAAAATAGCAGAGCATAACTGGCAGTTTCTGCCTATTTTATCTACTTTCCTTGTTTCATTTACTTTTCGTCATAAAATCTCTTTTCCTAGGTTATAACTTAGGTTTTCTCTGAGGGAAAAACACTAAATTTCGTTACTTCTATGTAGACATAACTTGGAAGCTGATTTTTATGTGTATACATGTGTTAGTTTTCAGGAGTAAACTATTATAATTTACCATTCCTATCTGAATATCTCTCAGTAGTGATGTATTCGACCTCAGTGGCCATCAGATTTATCATCTCAACAATCCACTCTGAAGACAAATTAATGATATCCTGCTATGATCTGAATGTCTGTGTCTCCCTCAAACTTCACATGTTGGAATCCTAAAGCCCATAGTGATGGTGTTAGAAAGTAAGGCCTTTGGGAAGTAATTAGGGTCACAGGGATGGCACCTTCTCATGAACGGAATTCATGGTCTTATGAAAGAGACCCCACAGGGCTTCCTCACCCCTTCTACCATGAGAGGTTACAATGAGGAATCTGGGAACAAAAGAAAGTCCCCTTCCAACCACGCTCACACCATGATCTCAGACTTCCAGCCTCCAGAACTGCAAGAAGTAAAACTCTGCTGTTCATAAGCTACCCACTCGGTGGTATGTTGTTACATAGCAGCCTGAACAGACCATGACGTTGTGATTACTTAGAGAAAACTGTACCCCACTCAGTTTCCTAAGCTGGAGAAAAGGTAGAATGCTAGTACTACTAGTGCTATTTCTAAAATACATCTTTCACATGCATGATTTTATTTTAGCCATACAGCTATTTTTATCTCAATGGTGTAGCTGAGGCAAACTGGAACTTAGAGATATTAAATAATTTGACCAATCATTTAGTCTTTAATCCTTACCTTCAGGTAAAATGAATCCCATTTGCCCTTCCTGCTAAAGGTGGAAAATCATGAACATTCTTCTGGTCAGTTATGTTAAATGAACATTCTGAAGCAGAGAATGTCTTATGTATGGTATGTAAAAAACAAATTTTTAGAGCTAGGTAAACCTGTGTTTTAATTCCGACTCTGGGACTTAAAATATAACTTTTCTCAGGGTCAAATATTTAGTAATCCAAAGAACTCATTTCCAAATGAGGTGAATCTGATCCCAGGCCCAAATTTATCCCATTATACCATTATGCCTTCAAAGGAATCCCTGCAATGACGTAAATTTTTTTAATCACTTCTGTGGTACTTAAACATAAACACACACACACACACACACACACACACACACACACACATACTTTCTCAGTCTCAGAAGAACTGAAAGAGAGTTGCAAGGTCATGAAGAACATGTTCTTCAGCCTAAATAAGACACACATTCTGAAAGCATTCTTTAAGTCCCTTTAAATTTTTTTTTTTTTCCAAGGAAGTCCCTTGGTTTGATTCAGTTTCTTCATCAGTTAGAACCAAAGATAAGTCAACAGTAGAGACCAGACATACATAATATTTCTCTTGAGCAGACAGCTGGGAGAATTCAGAGTGCCAGGGAAAGGAAGCATGGTATTAAGGCACAGTGGCAGGTGACACTGGGATAAAATAAGATGGCCTCATGGAGCCCACATAGAATTACCACATGGATAGTCAATCAGGAAGGCAAAGTCTACATACTAGAAGTAAGGAGGCAGTGGATATGAGGTTCCTGTAGTGTCTGGTGGTGAGTACTCAACCATGGGGTAAGGTCCTGCCATAAGTTCCCAGTCCCTTTGAAGCTTAGAAAGAGAAAGTTCATGCATCAAAAATACATATCAAAGGTAGCAACCTAGTTAAACAATTGGATACAAAGCAAGGATGCAGACCTAGAAAGGGTCAAGAATTAGAAATGCTAGCAATAAAACAAAACCAAAAAAACCTGATTTCTTGACCTTACTCTGAATGGATTCAGGACAGATCATTTAGGCTCCTTGAATCTCAGTTTTCTCAAATATAATATGAGATAAGAGTAAATTATCCCAAAAGCTATTTTTACCACAACTCTGTCTATGGCTCCATCAGAGGAGTGAGGAAAAGAACAGTTATTAAAATTGAAGGTAGAGTGAAGGGAAAATCAATATCAAAGCAGACTCAGTGCTTAGCCACCAAGTTGAAGTTTAAAAGTCTATTCCCATTTCTTCCATGAAGACTGAGCACAGACATCAAGATACGGTAAAACCACAAATGATATGTATATGAATCTTGAATACCTTCTTAGTTGAAGTCTTCACAAAAAGTGTAACTTAATTGTACTTATAATAATGCAGGATTATCTAAGAAGAGATAATAGCTGGCATCTACGGAGAAAGACAGTTGGAAACTGTATGAAACTTGAAGACAAGGTGAGAAGAAAATAAAGGACCTGGAAGAGAAAGAATAGCCAAGGGAAGCAGAGGACACTGGTTCTTTCATACAGTAAAAAAGATTATGCTACAGGCAAAGTCATATTGTAGACAAGAGGAGGAACCCTACAAAATTTTAGCTTTCTAGTCAATAATTCTGACCCGAAGCTACAAAGTACAGACCTAGGTCCCAAACTAACACAGACACATCTGTGCTCACAGAGAATGGAGAACCTATTCTGCCTTGGATTTAGGAATTAGAAGTTAAAGAAGAAATAGCAGGAAAGAACAGTGACCTCAAGTGGTTTGGGGCTTGCCGAGGAGGAGTCCAGTGTGGAAGGGTATGGTTAGTGGAAGAATATTATCAATGCTTTGAATTTAGTAAATTAGAGCTCTCAGAACAATCAGCAGGGTTATATTTTACAACCAAGGGAACTTAAACCAAAAAGGTAAAATAAGTTAGCAAAATTATGTAGCCAGTTAATTTTGAATAAGCAGAAGTTATACATATCTAACTAATCTAACTCACATCTGCACATGCACGTGCACACACATACACACATATATTATAGTCTAAGTCTGTCTCTACCATTAATAAAACAGCATCCTTCAAATTGATGAGAATCTGTTCTATGATACCTTTGGCAGGCAGAGGGAAGGCTGAAAGTGACGCGGAATGGAAAAAAAGCCCTGAAGGATCAGAGTCTACTCATTGAGAATCAGGAAACCCATGTTGTGATCTGACAGCTTCTATACCATTATCTGCGTGATCTGGAAGAAATCACCTCAGCTTTAAAATAAGGAAGTCGAACCAACATGATTTTTCATTACAAGAGCCTATGATTTCCCCCAAGCATGCTGTTTGAGGGTCAGTCCTCTCTGGAAAAAGAGCACATGACTGCTAAAAGGCCAAGTTTCATCTAATGGTTTTACAGGTGCCCCTTTGAGTTATAAAAATATAGACATCCCCATGCCATTTTTCTCCACCCAAAAACTACAAATAAATGAATGATTTCAGTTTAAAGGGAAAGTTCAGGGCCAGGAAGTGTTATTAACAATGCAAAAGAATGTTTCAACGGCTTCATTTTTAAATCTATGGAGACCCTACCATGATTTCTCAAAAGGATTCAACCTCAGTAGTGTGCTTTTCCATTTTATAAATAGTAATAAGAAAAGCTCTTGAGAAAAGAAAATAGTATTTCCAAAGCCCAACAGGGAGGGCCAGTTTATCACCTAGCTAGGCAACTGCAATTTTAATTGTATATTTAGGTCATTGGCTATAACGGCCGATGAGCTGGTACCATGAAACATCCTACAATCATTAAAGAAAATGTTAGAAGGAGAGGGAAGTTGTAAATGGAAATGTTAAGAGATTCTTAACTATGCTGTCTTAAATGCTACTGTTGGAATACAAACTGAACTTTAAGCATGATTTAACAGAACTATGAAAAGAAAGACCTCTAAACCCCCACGCTTATTTTCAATTGTACTGAAAGCTAGCAGTGTTGTGTTTATGCCAGACTAATTTAGTCAAGAGTAAAAGTATTCATTTAGGCACAGAGCCCTCACTGCATCTGTCCTCATCTGAAAAGAAACACTAGATAAAAAAGGAAGGAATGCTCTTTGTTCCAGAAATCTTTAAAAGTGCTCAAAAATCACCACTTAATATGCCAGCCCTGTGATAAATATACATTAAAAACATAATTATGCAGAGAATTGCCTGATGATATATTACCTTTACTATGTTTGTTTTTCAATTGATCGTATAGTTGTATATACAGAATACTTCCAATTTTAAAATGTTCTTAAAGTTGCTACCTAGTCAAAGGTTTAGCTCCCTGCAAAGTTTTATGTTCTGCTAAAGATTTCATATCACCACTGCTACACTCACTGAAACTATTTTAGAAGGCAGTTGATGTGAAGGAAGATATATGAATGCACCGTTGTGTAAGTTTGTGTGTATAGCATAGGTAAATAATCCACTTAACATAATGTAATTCCCAAAAGGGAAATAAAAATCATACTGTAGTTTATAAAATTCCTTTGCATTATTAAAATCCACTGTAAGATTAATTTAGAATTGTGATTTTTTTTAGCAAATGGTAGCTAATAATTTCCATCATTCTTAAAAAAAAAAGGCTTTGTAAACCATCTATCTTACATATGGAAAAAATCCAAGTTCACTTGGTTGGCTAAAGAAATGATAATTTAACAGTATACTCTTCACATTTGCATTGTGCCTTTGTCTATGTGAAGGCAAATAAACATTTTGGCAAGTCATATATTAATGCATGTGAGTGTGGGCAACAGTTCTTTCACAGGACAGCTGGATGAGTCCTATAAAGACTTTTTAGCCAAATGTTTATTCTAAAGCCTTCTGATGTGGAGCACAGGGGGGAGGCCTGCCACAAAACTAGCTTGAATCAGCCCCTAATACAGGAAGCTAAAACTACTAATAAGGAGTTCTCAGTTGTGTATATGTTTTGAGCAAGAGGGTGCAAATGTGCACCCATCCTTTGTTAATTTACCACACGTAAAAGAGAGAGAAAAAAGGACATAATCTCAACAGTAGCATTATCAGCAGTTTTTTTTTTTTTTACTCTACTATAATAAATGTATTTTTCTTCCTTATGATTTTTTTAAATTAACATATAATGTATTCTTTATTTCAGGGGTACAGGTCTGTGATTCATCAGTATTACACAATTCACAGTGGTTTTGGTTTTGTTTTTAAGGTAAGCTCTATGCCGAACACGGGGCTTGAACTCATGACCCCAAGGTCAAGAAGTCTCATGCTCCACCAACGGAGGGGGCCAGGCACCCTTGAATAATTATAAATTATGAACAAAGTAAAAGAATTTCCTTTTTATCTCTGCACTCTTGTTTTTTCAAAACCTGATTTCTACACCAAGAACTGGAAGGCCAAATACATGTACACACATACACACACCATGTATTTTGAACAACAATAAAATATAGTTGTGTACATTTACCTTACAAACAATGGTTCTTAACAGAAGGCAATTTCGGGCACCTGGGTGGCTCAGTTGGTTAAGTGACTGCCTTCGGCTCAGGTCATGGTCCCAGAGTCCTGGGATCGAGTCCCACATCTGGCTCCCGGCTCAGCGGGGGGCCTGCTTCTCCCTCTGACCCTCTCCCCTCTCATGCTGTTTCTCTCTCTCTCTCTCTCTCTCTCTCTCTCAAATAAATAAATAAATAAAATCTTAAAAAATATATATATAAAAAAAACAAAAACAGAAGGCAATTTCCCCTTAGGTGACATGGGGCAATGTCAGGAGACATTTTTGATTTCCACAACTGGGGTGGCAGTATTGACATCTCATAAATAGATACCAAGGATGCTGCTAAACATCTTACAATACACAGATCAGCCATTTACAAGCAATAGAATAATCTGGTCCAAAATGTCAACAGTCCCCAGGTTAAGAAACTGCAGTAAATATATTCAGATGTGTAGTGTCACTACTTAAGTAAAAATTTAGTGTGTTGATAAATCTGCCAATTCAACTATCATTTAAAAGATAATTTCAAGATAACAGTAAAATTTTAAAAGTACAGCATTGTTAAACCACAGTGTTGAATCAATTTCAGTGTTCAGTCAATTTCTAGTTTTACAGTATTCAGATGAGAAGAGATGGGAAATCACTCCTTCCATCTTAACTTTACACAGACCTGTTTTTTTCTTCTTAAAAGAACAGATTTTATTCTTTTTAGAGTGGTATTAGGTTCACTGAAAAATTAAGCAGAAAGTATGAATTTTCCGTGTACCTTCTGCCCCACTATCAACAACCTCCCCAAGAGTAGTCCATTTGTTATAACATCAACACATTATCACCTAAAGTTCATAGTTTATCTTAGGGTTCCCCTTGGTGTCACACAATCTATGGGTTTTGACAAATTTATAATGGCATGGATCCACCTTTAAAGTATCACACATAGGGGCACCTGGGTGGCTCAGATGGTTAAGCATCTGCCTTCAGCTCAGGTCATGATCCCAGGGTCCTGGGATCGAGCCCCACATCGGGCTCCCTGCTCCACAGGGAGCCTGCTTCTCCCTCTCCCACTACCCCTGCTCACGTTTTCTCTCTCTCTGTGTCAAATAAATAAATAAAATCTTAAAAAAAAGTATCACACAGACTAAACTGCCCTAAAAATCCTCTCTGCTCTGCTTATACATAATTACTTATTTTTGAACGCACAGACCTGTGTTTTTAAGTTTTAAACACACCACAAGCTAAGTGGTATAATTCCATAATAAATTCATATATTAATTAGATGTATCATGAAGTTGGAATAGTTTTACTAAAATAACGGTAACTTTAACGCAACAAATGATAACAAATTGATATATATAATAAAAGTATCCTGCAAGTTTCCCAAGTTACATGTCTGTGTCAATATAAACATCTCACACTAACATTCACAGTAAATGTGAGACAGTATTTCCATCAAATGCAGCATCTGAGAAGGCTTAACCTCCTGTTAAAAGAACCAATATGCTTTTAATATGTTTCACCTTTTGAGACCAATGTGTAATAAAACCCTCAAATTAAGTAGATTGCATTTTAGCTTAGATAAACTAATAGCACAATTAGAGCACCACATAATTCACCATTACTGCTCCAAGGGAAATCACTTAAGTATTTAAGCTCTTTAGAAGGACTTCTCTGATAAAGTAATGACTATCTACAAAATTCTCCCGAAGATTAGTATTTATCAGTGCCCGTGGTAGGTGAAAAGAAGGAGAGGGGGGCACTTCACATTCTAAGACGCACATTTAGTGGCCAAATCATACACAGATTTTTTTAAGGACATCTGTTCTGCTTCTGACACCCATCCAGAGGTGGCTTGGCTAGTCCCTTCTGATTTTAACCATGTGGAGCACAACTGGAATGACTGAGTCTTAGTTATTATTGATGTATTAATTTTCAGTTTTTTTCAATATTTCTGACCATTATCCCCAAACATGTTTGCTTATTTCATAATATGCAAATTGAAGTTTGCTCAAATGCTTTTTGAAATAAAGGATATTTTGGATAGATAGATAGATAGATAGATAGATACACATATGTAGATAATGTAAACTATATGAACCCTTGATTTGGGGGAAAAAACAACTATATGTTTCCAGAACTTCTTTCTAGTGAGGCTCAAAAAAGGAAAGGCCAAGTATGAAATAAAAAGTAGGCAATGAAAATCCATGAAAGCCAATATATACCTGGAATCCACAAAGTTCATGGATGATTGATTAAAATGTAACTATTTTAAAGCTTATTTTTCTGATAATTATAGCTAACTTTATAAGAAAAAATTAACCTGCTTATTATACTTTTTGATTACTCCCACAGTGGCAATTTTGCAATGATAAGTTGAGTTTTTTATTTTTGTCTTTTGGTAATACTACAAGACTCAGGAAAACTCTACACAAATTATTAGTTTGTCGGGGTGCCTGGTTGGCTCAGTCGGAGGAGCATGCTACTCTTGATCTCAGGGTCATGAGTTCAAGCCCCATGTTGGGCGTGGAGCCTACTTAAAAAAAAATACTAGTTTTTCAGATCATATTGTCCGTGCTTAATTATATGTATTCATTTGGTAAGAGCTAACAAACAATTCTACATACTACACACAAGAATCTAGTGCTTGGGAACCATCCACAATGTAGATTCAAAGTGAGCCACATAAGTAAATAAACTGATTTTCCCAACTTTCCAGCTAAGAAAATTCCTAGACATTGAAGACAAGAGAACCATACAGTGCAGTAATTTTTAATAGGAAATAGAATTTGGTTGTCGAGATCATTTATTTGCTTCTGGACATCATGACTTCTTTTACCACAGACACCTGTAAGAAAATCATCACGGTGAATTTCTGCCTGAGGTTTTAAAAAGAATTTTAAATGCCTAAGCACAGAGAAGTATTTTTGCCACTAGAAGAAAGTTCAGTTCATGTGAACTTATTTAAATAGATTTTTGTACTGGTAAGAAGAAGCTATTCTAATCTTGATGAAAAGGTAAATTGCAATCTCAGCCCAAATGTACCATAAATCTCTAAAGAACAAAATCCAGGGGGGCTGCAGGGGCTAACTTGTTCTTTAGATTATATGTTAAAATTAGCTCAGATAGCTGATTTATTTGTTTGCTTCATGTTTAACAGAACACAAAGTAAGAAAGGCAAAGACAGAAATCAGAAAATGTGACAGTCTTTAAAATTATAACTACATCCTCAACCGAAAAAATTATGCCTATTTAAAGTGCCAGATCTCTTCCTCCCCCAAAAAATGGAAGGAACATTAAAAAGGCGAATGTCCAAGAAAAGAAGAGGTAGGAATAAGATATAATATAGAGCTCAGCTGACATTAAAAAACTATTCCCTAACCATGTTCCAGTTCTTAAAAAAAGTATTCACTTATTCAATAAACATTAATCAAGGCACTACCTTATGCCAGTAGTTGCAATTGCTCGGGCTACAACATTGAAGGAGACAGACACTGTCTCTTCTCTTGTGGAAGGATAAGCAGGGTTTGGTAGATAATAAGCGTATAAATAAGCAAATATCAGGGAATGGTGAGTACTAAGAAAAAAGAAAAAAACAGTAATTATTGCAGGTACACTATTCAAAGTGCTTCATGCTGCCATCATTCTCCCACTTCTTCCTCTGTAGAACCTTCAAGGTTGGTCTGTTAAACCATCGATCTCACTGTGTCCCAGTACCTGCCACAAATTTTCCAGGGCCTCCTACAGAACATAAACTTCCAGGTCCTTCATTAACTGCCTTTTCTGCCTGTTCCCCTCCCAACCCCATCTCCCATACAAAGTGTACCATGACACATTGTATAGAAGTCCATTCATTCATATATTTACCTAATCAGAAAGATATTTATTGGGATGCTCTATGTGCTGCAGACACATGTTGAAGTTAAATATTCATGGTCCCTTCCATTGCAAAAACTTACAATCCAGTATAGAAAACAGACATTAATCAAATCCCACAAAGAAACTACCAAAATGGTATCATCAGAATGAATAAAAAGGGATAGGACCTGGAAGAAATGACAATTGGGCATCTGCTTGCATGTATCTTAAAATGTCTTCATTATGTGTTTCTATGTGTTCAGTGTTCAATAAATATCTGCACTCGAGGGCAGGTTATTTCTGGTTTCCCAACCTAGTATATACAGAACTATACAAAATATTATGAGTGATAAGGAAATCATTTCCAATGGGTTTATATCATCCCTAACGTAGTATACGTAGCTGAGATTGTTTTTAAAAGCAGAGGTAAAAAAACAAAACCCATTTTTTACTATTGTCATGTTTGCTTTCCACATCAAGCTTTCCCCATCGTTCGCACAGCCAACTCATGTGACCAATGGTCTTTATGTTTCTCCTTCCAATGTTCCATGAAATTCCTCCTTAGACTGTGTATTCTTAAAGGACATATAGCTACCTGCTGACACCTCCTCTAGGGGTGAAGGTCTTAGATGTATAGTTAGGAAGATTTTTTGTCTTGAATAGAAAACTCTGGAGAATATTAAACTCACAGCACACTTTTTGTGGGTAGTAACATTTTCATATGTATAATATCCATCCCTAGATGTTAGCCAAGAACCACTGGAAATTATAGGGAGACAAAGAGAATTAGGTTTCAGATTAGGAGTTAGATAATCCTGACCTGGCCTGGTAACGACATTTGTTTATATTCTTATATTCCTGGGTATATGTATCACTTTACATTTTCACATCTTCAGAGGAGTAATTCCAAACCCACATTTGGAGGTTAAACACTCAAGCTATCACCTACTTCCATCTATTTGTGTTTAATGCTTAAGGCTGAAAATGTTTCATAGAGATCATAAAATCACATCATGTCAGAGAAGCAACTTTCTTAGAATGTCTGGAGGGTAATATTTTGGATAGATTAAACTAAAACATCATATCAAGGAAGTTGCTGGCCTGCAAAACATAGCGTTCTTTTTAACTAGAAGATAGAGCACAGAACTGCAGAACAAGAATGGCAGAGACATTTATTTTTTTTTAAAGATTTTATTTATTTATTTGAGAGAGCGAGAATGAGAGAGAGAGAGAGCATACGAGAGGGGGGAGGGTCAGAGGGAGAAGCAGACTCCCTGCTGAGCAGGGAGCCCGATGCGGGACTCGATCCCGGGACTCCAGGATCATGACCTGAGCCGAAGGCAGTCGCTTAACCAACTGAGCCACCCAGGCGCCCACATTTAATTTTTTTTAATGTATAAACAATTTAGCTCCTTGAACTCATTATATCATGATGAAATTTGATACAAAAACCTCTGGAAAAAATCTTACTAAGAAGCAGATTGTGAAGTCTTAAGGTAAAATACATAGCTTCTTTCATTGTCTTCCTTTGTGCCTATCTTAATCGAAGATTGTTATCTTGAAAAGAACAAAACTATACTAGAAAATTAATGTTTCTATCTCCAATTTAATTGTTTCTTTCAGGAGTACATTAGAGCTATTCTAAAGTATTCTTGGCAGGGGCAGTACTTCAGTGTGTACATATCATGATCAGTTGCATTAATTTAAATTCTATAGTCCTCTTTTAAACACATAAAACGCTTATTTTTTAATTTGTCATTTTAAGTGTTTTAGCAAAGAAATTCAAATTCCTCAAAACTGGGTCCTTATGCATGGCAGTGCTTTCCTGCATATGAGAAAGCAAACTCTTGATTTTGCAGAAAAAAAGGGCCAAAGAAATTATATGAGAGCAACTGTATGTCCTTTTACAGCTAGAAGTTGGCTTTACACATTCCACGACTCATAAATAAACAGAAGAGTTCTGTGAACTATATGCAGATGGCTGGGTCTACACTGGGAGCCTTTTGTGATGACTTTGGTTTGCTTCTCTGTTTTGCCATCTCTTAAAATATCTGCAAAAAAATTTTTTTTTGCTCCTCAGAAATAGGACAAGTAGAATCCTGTAACTTGAGAATGTGCCCTTTGCCTCATCGGGGTTTTATAAACCTTGGAGAAATCCATTTTTTTCTCCTCATTTTTGTTCATATAAAAATATCTGCCCCCACAACTGAAACTAAAAAGGTTTTATGTTTTAAATATTTATTGTTTTATTTTTTAAAAATAACACAATAATGGAAATACAATGAGAGAGGTGAATCTGCAAGGTGGTAGAAGGAAGTAAGTAATAAGCAAAAGTGGGGAAAAATCCCACAAACCACATAAAGGAAGAGATGAGATCAGCCACTTAAGTAAGCGAGTTTAAGGTTACCACACTGGCACCGAGCAAAAGTGTTCCTGCCAAGCCCAAATGAGGAAAGGAGTGGGAGGAATAAGGGCATCTGACAAAGCAAGGGGGGGGGTGGTGGAGAAAAGGCACCAAAGTCAAGTGGAAATGCTAAGACAGCAGTTTTGTGTCTTTTTTTTTTCCACCTGATTATGGCAGAGAAATTTTAGCACACTGGTAAGGAACACTGGATATAAAAAAAGAACTGAAATAATATGCATACCCATATTTATATTCATTTAAATATTGCAAATACTTTTATTCAACTATCTCCACTCCTCCACACACACACGCACACAAATAGACACACTCTCACACACACACAAATACACACACACCCTCTCATCACCATTACCACTTGCTTAGCTAATCATATTCTTTCTCAACAGGGAAAGCCGAAGGGCTTTGGCAATGTAAAAAGTATTGACATTTCCCTGATGTATATTCAAAAATCTATATTATAATTCTTTATTCAGCATGCATGAGTCAGCAAAAGATAAACTGTATCTTTAAAAAGGCATGAAGGTTTCCAGTCAAGCCTTTTAAGACTTTACAAATAACATTTCAAGAGGGTTGCGAATGTGGACAAAGATAGCAGATGGCTTTTAGTACAATACTGCTCCAGGATCCTTTGATTTTATTACTTTTGCTTTTTGATGGTGCTCTTTTCTGGTTTGTTTTGATGACTTTGTGGCCTAATGGACTGAAATTAGACAGCCAAGCTGAAAACCCTTAAGTCCTAATGACAGAGAGTGACTTACTGGGTGACCTTGAATAAGTGTTACATTTCCCTCATTGCAGTTTCTATGGCAAAAAATAAAAATTACCCCGACCCGTACCCCTAAAGATGCACTGAGGAGACTAGTAATTATCACTCAATTTGCATAATATGAAATAGTAATATTATCGGCCATTTATTAGCCATTTCCATAAGCCAGACACTATGTCAGGGTCTTAGCATATTTTGTGGCTTTTAATCCTCACAATAGCCATACAAACTATGAACAGTTAACTTCATTTTATATAGATGAAGAAATGAGGCTCAAGAAGTTTGAGGACTTGAACTGGGGTCGGCTGGATCACAAGTCCCCTTTTTCCTTTACTCAACCCGAAGTCTGCTAATGAATACTAATAATTGAGATCAAGATGTTTAGTAATTTTTGGTTATATTAGATATAGTAAGTATGTATACTACATAATATACAGCAATTACAACATATATAGTGATTATATAATACTACATGTAACACATACACATAAATTATTCATTGGTGATGCAATGTTGTAAATTCAGTCTGTCCTTACAGCGCTAGGGTTCCAGTGTTACTTGGTTTTATCTGGTCTATTCTATTGCTGTATTACTTGAAAACAAATACCCAGAAGAAGGAAGAAAGGAAGGCTGCTTTGTTCCTACGGTCCTTAAATGACTATTAGATTTCTAAAAATGTGACTGGCAAATTGATTTGCAAGAAAAGCTGGCCCCTGCTTTGAGAGTGAATTCCTGGATGCTAGCCTTTATTTGGTGGTCCTTGGTTGAAATACTTTCCCTATAAATCACTGCCCTGCAACAGAAAATAAGATCCACAACGCTTTACAGTTCCAGGGAGCATATAAAGAGAGGGAATATGAATCTTCACTAAAGACAGAAAAGAATGGAGGAAGGGAAGGAGGGAGGAAAGTAGGGAGGCAGGAAAGAGAGAGAAAAGAAAGGATTCTTGGACTTCTTGGGCTGCTCTGCCAAAGCCAGGGACTGGCTTGTTAAATAAGTGCTTTCTTCCCCCCCGCCCCCCGCCCCCAGAGGAGCCTTCTGATGGATCATTTCCATGTAACTAAATGCACTTTTTTTCTGTTTTTATTTAAGACTGCAAAGAAAAAATACCTTGAAAATGTGTTTGGAAAATGGTGATAAGTTAAGAATGAGGCAAGGAGTTTGACTGGAATGATCACAGAACTTCTGAAAGTGAAAGTGTCAAGAAAACTGCCTCATTTCTATACATGTCCCAAGATTTCATCCCAGAAAAGGAAGGATCTCGTTCTTGAGACTCTTCAAACTCCTAATTCCGATGCCTGGGGAGAACCACATGCCTATGGTTTCTTTAAAAAAATATGTTTTTCGTTTTCTTTCCTTTTGCCTGCCATTCATCCAGCAAGAGCCTCAAAGCACATTAGAACATTAATTTATAATACTTATGCACATGTAGTGGAATCCCCTAAGATTTTAAGGACTAACTTGCCAATGGAAAATAGGCCATATGGAGCGCCCAGGCATTCAGAACACAACTGAAGTTGATTATCTCCCCTAGCCCCCAGGCCCAGCATGATGAAGAGGATATTTGGCTACACTATTTTGGAACCTAAGATGCTCTTGTGGATTGTGGATGCCAAATTGGAGCAGAAGGAGTCTCATATAAGACAGTAATAGATTCAAACACAATAATGTTATACATATTTCTAATCAATTATTTTTAAAGTATGTACTTTGTTTAGCGCCTTATATTCCAGCTTCATTTATAGAGACATTAACAATAGAGTGAGAATTAATTTGTAGAATCTAGAGAGAAGAAGTTGTATATTAGATTCTCTGGCAAGTATATTAGATTCAACTTCTAAAACAGTACTTTTTCAGAGAACTCATGCAAGTCTGTCAGAATATAAAGGAGAAATTGCATAAAACCTTAGAGTTTCTCCATCCGAAAAGACTGCTGTACATGAACTCCGCCCACCCTCAAAGAGTCTACAGACTCACATATGTTCTTTTTTACCCCCCGTTTTCCATTTTGTTCCTGATTTCCTTCCCTGTGTAACACCAACTTCTTGTGTGTCACGGTGTGCCATATTTTTTTTTTTTTAAATGACTTAACACTTTCCTAGATAAAATGGTGGGCAATTATCTCTGGAATGCTGCAGAAAAGAATTCCTGAAGCCTCTGGCTAGTTGCAGAAGGGCTTACATTAATCACTCTCTCTGCATGCTTGTCTCCTCATACCAGTGTCCAATGTCAACTCAGACAGTCCATGCCGGGCCCTTGATAGAACCTTAAAAGGGCATTACCACACACTGCAGGTGGCCAAAAAGAACAAAGCCCTTGGCTCTGAGTAATTTTAATAATTTCTGTACAGGTCTAATCCACTGCTTTGGGGAAATATTTGTTCCCGAAATCCTTGTTCGACTACTTGCCATATAATTGCTGGTTCAAAAAAAAAAAAAAAAAAAAAAAGTTGCAGTTCTTATATACCAAACCATCCTAGACGTGATGTGTCTGCCGCTTGGTACTTTCTTTTCAAAAATACTGACAAGCAAAAGCTAGCTAGCTTCTCTTTGTTAAATGTTTTGTGTCTCAGAGAGGAGCCTGACATGCCCCACTGTGTCAGCCAGTATGGCTGAAAAGTGAGTCAGCTGTAATGAACTCTAAGGCACTCAGTGCGCTAGTGCAGTTAAACGTGAGTAAATTTGACAGGCATTCAGGGTCACAATAATGTAAATGGGTGTATTCTTCAGGGGATTTTATCTCTGATGTTTGAGACCTGCAGGTATTGTAATGCCATCTTGAAATGACTTGAACCAGTGAGAGCCAGACATTTTTTCTTTCCATTCTCATAACCTCCAGGCCACAGGGTTTTTATCATAATATTATTTTATTCCTGGATCTACTGATCATGTTTTCAAAACCATTACTCTTCACTATACAACTTTCAGGAGAGAAATTTAAATTTTTACAAACCACAGTAAATGTGGCTATGAAGAAACTCACCAATACATACAATCTCCTGGGCAGTATTGGTTATTCCTTATAAAATAATAGGAGTTTTCAATCAAATGATAATACCTTCCCCTACACTTTCTACTGCTTCTGCACTGCTTGATTGTAAATTGTGTTTTTTCTTACCACAAATACATACATACATATATACATATATATATATATATATATATAAAATCCAGATTGTTGGTTGTATACTTTTCTATTTCATATGCTCACTTCCTCCTGTGAGTCTCTGTAGCTTTTCCATAGCACTTAATGCTTGTGGTCTTGTATGCATGAATTTTTTCTCTGTTATCACTGGTAGACTGCTTTCTGTCAAGGCATAGACTACATCTTATTCATCTCTGCTTTATCTGCAGTACCTTATAAAAAATAAATACCCAATAAAGTGATTAAATGAATCAAATAAGTTGGCTTCATGTTTTAGCTTCTCTAGTAACTATCTGAGTCAACCAAATATAGATTATATAAGGTAGTAAAGTAGGGATTAAAAGAATGCAGCTGTGCTTAAAGTGAAATAAGCCTTCTTTTTTAAAAAATTTTGTGATTTTATTGCCCATGTCTTATTCAGAACTATATCTAGTGAAAGAAAAATGCCTTGATTTAATACCTACCTCCTCCTCCCTTTAAAAAAAATATTCAAAATGCCTTCATTTTCATGGATCTGTTTAGTACTAACATCACCTCGTGAAGTAGGTAAAACAGATATTATTAGCCCCACTTTACAGATGGTGAAACAGAGATACAGAAGGGCTGTGAGCTGTCCAAGTTTACCTGTGTTATCAATTAGTAGAAAAAACATTAAAAAGTCCAAGCCCTGGCCTAGGGATCTTACTATATCCTTTCTTCCAGCCCTTGCATGGACTCTGTGATGAGACCTTTGTATGATCGAATCTCTCAACCCATGGGATTCTGTGCTCCCCGAGGATGACGTTTTATTGTTATTACTAATAAAATTATCACTAAATTTTCCTCACACAGCCTAGCATGTGGGACATAACAGACCCCAGAAGATGCATATTAAATTTATTGGAAGCCTAGCAACCAACAAACTGCACCTCCCACCTACTGGTTTATTATTATGTATGTCTTTCCTATGTCTTACCCTATTGAATGTATATGTAATTACACTTCTTAAAGTAATTTTATTAATGTGTTTATATAAAATTACTGTTTCTAAGGTCTAGATATTTTTATTTTCCTCCCCTAAGGGCTAAATATTTCAAGAATAAATTAGGACAGTGGTGAAATACTGCTTTTTGCAGGTTTATCAGATTTCTCCAGAATATCTTACTGTATAAATCTAACAAATAATAAATAATGACCTTGAACAAGGGAATATCCTTAGACAGATGATTATGCAAAGGGAAAAAGCTGATTTGGGTCTGTTTGAACAAATGTCCTGGAAGAGATTCAGGATTTTTTTTTTTACTGTCATCTCTATTGAAAATTAAATGAATATTTTTACCAAAGCCCATCAAATATAATTCAATTCAACAGGCACTTAGTGAAAGGTAACCATGTAGCAGAGAGTAGGTCATAGTTGGGGAGAAGACACATTTCACAAGACATTATCTCTGCCTTCAAAGCAGCAGGAGATTGGAGTGGTTCACAGCTCATTTTCCTCTGGTTCAAATCCTAGCTCTCCTGTAGACCAGCAGTCTAACTTTGGCAAGGTAGCCCTTCTGTGCCTTAATTTCTCTTCTATAAAATGTTGATAATAATTTTCTTTAATGCATTACTTTGGTGCAATGAGCAGGACCAACTACATCATTTATGGGGCCTAGTGCCAAATGCAAATGAAGGGTGCCTTGTTCAAAAATGATCAAGAATTTCAAGATGGTGACAGCAGAGAAGTAAACCAGGTAGAGGCCCTTCTCAGCATGGGGCCCTGTGTGACAATCTAGGCTGATGCCTAAGCAGCCAGCCCTGGTGATTAATCATTATTAATATACATAAAGCAGTTAGAAGAGTGCCTGGCACGTGGTGTTATATTGTAGTATTAGTTTATTAATATTGAAGTTTCACTGAACATGTAAAAAATAGAAAGAAAAATTATAATTTTTTTTTAAGATGCAGGATGGATCTCAACTTTGAATGAACTCTAAAGTCTGTAACAATGTTCTCATCTGCCCTGGATTTGGGGTTCCATCACCAAAATGCACCACTTTATACTTATTTCACAGAGATCATTCTTGTGTCTGTCCTTCACATGAAATGTGAGGGATGTGAGTTCCATCCTTTTTATATGACATTTATATGATACTTTCCATTTGTTTAACTGCATAATTTTTGTCTCAACATAACACAAGTATATTTGTAACAGGGAAGTTTCTTAACAAGAGATTCAAGTCCTGGTCTTTCTACTGTGCAGATGGAAAGTACTTTCATTTCATTGCTTATTTTTTTTCTTAAATTTTCTCCCTAATATCCAATCCTTAACTGTAAAAAAATATACACTTCTGGGATATCAAAATAGAAGTCCACTCAAAGGTGTCCATATTGTAATCCCTGTAATTCATGAATATGTCGTTGGGGGTAAGGTAACATTAAGGTTACAGGCAGAATTATGGTTGCCAAACAGCTGATTGAAAGAGAGGAAATTATCCCGGATTACCCAAGCAGGCTAATATAACCACACAGTCTCTTCCACATGGAAAAGGAGGCAGAAGATATCAGTGCCAGGGTCATGCATTGTCCACTGCTGATTTTGAAGATGGAGGAAGGGGCTCTGAGTCAAGAAATGTGGCCAGGAGCTAGAAGTTGGGAAGACAAGAACAGATCCTCCCCTAGAGCCTTGAGAAAGGAATTCAACCTTTTTTCGCCTTGATTTTTAGCCCACTGAGACCCCTTTAAGACTTCTGACCTCCAGAATGTACAATAATAAATTTGGGATATTTTAAGATATTCAATTTGTGATAACTTACAGCAGCAGTAGGAGAGTAATAGAACATCTATGTATATGTGTGTGCATACACACATGCACACACACCCACATGCACACCCAGATATACTTTTGAGTATTGAGAATGTCTCTCTTTAAGGTCCAGTAAATACCCTCACAAATGCTAGCTGGTCTTGCTGGAATCAGTGAGGAATCGCCCTCCACACTAGATGCCAACAAGCTTCTATCTTTTGACTACAGATACATTGTGGTAGAAAATGCAAAGAGTCTGCTTTTCTTAACCTAGACTGAAAATGTTGACCCTCCACACTGGTTCTACTGCACTGAATCTACTCTTCCATTACTGTGTTGATCACATTTGTCAGTATCCTTAGCCAATAGCCTTATCAGTCAATATCCTTATCTGTCCTACCCACTAGGCAGGGACAACTTGCAGGAGAGGGACTGCATCCTTATTAGTATCTTCCTATCCATGGCATGACAATGCCTGAAACATGGCAGACTCATCAATATTTCTTGATTTAAATTATTGAATGGATGGCTAGAAATTTCTTTAAGCAGGCACACATGTGCACATATACACACTGGGGTAAATTTATACTTTGATTTTATTTACTCCTAACAACAATGTTATGAGATAAGCACCAAATTAGTTAGTAATGTTAGCGATGGATAGGAAGGTCAGATTCAGAAATATTAGGCTTGTGACCAGGAATCATTAGAGCTTTCTAATCACTATTTGAACATTGATCAATAAAAGAGCAATAGGCTTCATGGCTATTAGTTAATATAACATCATATTAACCAAGAATCAGCCAATGCTCACAAGATAGCTAATTTCAGGGTACAGAGAACATACATAATTGTATAAAAGAAAGGAAGAAAAAAAAACTTTTCAGGAGTCTAAAAGTTAGACACTGTTCCTGCTGCATCTGGATGGATAAGTGAGATAAAATTCTCCAAAAGTGGAGTCGCAAGATCTATTTTTATGTTATTATAGGTTGTATCATTTTTAACCAAGACCCAGTTTCATTCAGCCACAGCAAAAACAAAAGTTCACAATTCTGCCTCAACTTGCGATGCTGAACTCACTTCTAGGTGTGAATAAATTTGTATTTTTTTTTTCTCAAAAGAAATTTAACAAATCCCATTTAGTCATGTGTGAGTTACTGTGCTTTTTTAAAGTGCCACTTTGGAGTGTTTACTAAAATGACAAATCACTTAAGTACTGATTCATATGTGGCTAGATCTCAATGAAGGAGCATACATTAAATTTTTTTTTAAATATGAAAATTAAGACAACTGAAATATAAACCATCCGTACAACTTTAATTTTAGGGACAGAATTCATTAGCAGAAGGAACACTTCCTAGCAGAGCATGACAAAGACATTTTATTGATGGCAGTATCAGGAATAACCCTATGGATGGGTGTTTCATGTCCATTTTACACAGATGAGACTTGTTCCCATGGGGAGGAAGGAAAATGGGCCTTCTGTCAGCCTACCGTTTCCCGGGTAAACTGTAGCCGAGTTTGTTTCACTCTATCTCTTCTTGGTTCAGCGTCAGCCTGAGGGGGGAGGTGTTCACAGTGAGTAGAGGCTTATGCTATTATATTTGGTTTTGGTTTTCTTTTAATCAATCAATTAAGAATAATCTTATCAACCACTGAAATGATAGGGGAAAATTTGTTTTTTTTTTTTTTTTTTTAAATCTCTTGGCATAATTATATCCATGGCCCTATTATTATGCCAGGAACTTGTGCCCAGAATTCTACAAAAGTTATTTACCTCACTCAGTTTAAAACTTACTCTATGCAAAACCATTACACCCATTTTACAGAAGAGATTTTCATCCTATAGCTCCTAATGCCAGGATCAAAATTTGAACTCAGTTCTTTGAATTAATCAAGTCGATACCCTGTTTCCTTTCTAGAGTAGTTCTTAAGATGGCAGCATAAAGCAGAAACATATCTCATATGATTAAATTCCAATTATGATTCTCTGTTCTTTTAATTGCCCAGGCATAAGTGGAGGAGGCTTATGAGGGATAATATCTGGTCAGTTGGAGAGGAAGTTGGAACATCACAGGTAACAGGACAGATGCACAAGAGATCTAGCCGTGCAAATGAGAGCAAAGAAAAGTGCAGTCACTAACGTAAGGCCACTTGTGGGGAAATGTGAAATAGTGGGATGCCTGAACATACATATTTTCAGAAAGAATATTTTGATAAAATGCTCTCACTTTACTAACAGCGATTACACTTTTGCTACAAATAACAAAGTCCAGTAAACAGAAAGAGTGAAGTGAGTTGAAGTAGAAGAAAGTTGGGAAATTTTGAAGGCATTATGAGGAAATAAGATTTAGAGGGGACTATGTTAGCTAAAGTTATGTTGGAATACATAAAACATTTAGAAAAATAAGAAGAAACATCATTTGAGAAATAAAAGAAATTCATAAGGATGGTAAGAAGAGCATAAATAATTAACATCCTGGAATGGCTAGAAAGCTAACTAAAAGCAGAGAAATAACTTCAGTGACCCTCAGAAATCCCCCCAGATCTGGGCCCAAGATTTCTACTGTTATTATTTAGTATTAATGCTGCAGAGCAGGAAATAGTAAAGAGAAATGAAGAAAAACAAATCCTACCTAAACCGGGGAAATGAGAGCCAGACATGGAAAGAAAGCAAAAGAAGCATGAAGGATGATTAAAAAAGGAACTAAAATAAAGAAAACATGTTATTTTATTTTTATCTTTTTTAGCCCAAAATAATGAAATCGAAAATGTGCAAAATGTGGTACCTAAATCCATCAACAGCAGGATGTACAAAATTATAATGTCTCTATTACATCACCATATGTAGTACTTTTGATTGCTAATTACACCATCAGATGTATAGACGTATGTGATATGAATAATTTATTTTCTGGGTCTTTTTAAACCTAACTTTGGGTCTTGAATACATTGACAAGATTCAAGCCTACAATGTACATAATGTGGAAATGTAGTTTCAGGCAATTATGATATAAGTATACACTTTTCAAAGCATTCATATTTAATTTAAATAACGTGCATTTAGGTATCTTAGCTGAATTGGATTTGACATGCAGTGCATTTTAAAATGTCTCAGGATGAGAGTCTATTAAAGAAAAGATTGCTATAAAATAGAGACTGATAAGGAGAAAAATGAAAGGAGCAGAATAAATAAGTTTAAAAAAATTATCACATCACGAAACCAGGGCAGATTCTGATTGGCTGGACATGCAATCATGATTTACTAGCCTATTTGCTCTGCTAGCCAATAAATAACATGGTGTCAAGTAGCAACTGTCATATCATAAAGAATGCAGGACATAAAGTGGTCCACATGACAATATATCGTCAACGTGTTTCCATCCCCCTTCTCTTTTAACAATGGCTATAGGGTTTTATTTTTCTTTTTTGCCTTTTTTTTTATTATGTTGTGTTAATCACCATACATTACATCATTAGTTTGATGTTACATAAATTACCTATATTTAATTTACATTGATGATTAGAATCAACGATTCATTGTTTGTGTATAACACCGAGTGCTCCATGCAGTATGTGCCCTCTTTAATACCCATCACCAGGCTAACCCATCCCCCCACCTGCCTCCCCTCTAGAACCCTCAGTCTGTTTCTCAGAGTCCATAGTCCCTCATGGTTCGTCTCCCCCTCCGATTTTCCCCCCTTCATTTTTCCCTTCCTGCTATCTTCTTTTTTTTTTAACATACAATGTATTATTTGTTTCAGACTAACCCCTTCTCTTTTAGAGCACACTGTGTGCAACAAGTTGATAAAGGTCCCTGCATGTTAGTAGCCACATTTCTAAAAACTGTGGATCATGCAAATTATCTGGTTCCTTTTTTTTCCCCTCCCAGTTTATTAGAAACTAAGGTTGGTGGTATTGTAATATTCTCACCTATTTAAAATTATGACACGTGGTAAGATTTCAATCTTGACACCTGGCTATAGAAAAGTTCCCCTTGATTGCTGTTAAGAGAGTTCTGAGCATGTTTCTTTTCTTTTTTTTTTTTAAGATTTTATTTATTTATTTGACAAAGTGAGGGAGCACAAGCAGGGGGAGCAGCAGGCTCACCGAGCAGGGACCCCGATACGGGGCTCGATCCCAGGACGCTGGGATCATGACCTGATCGGAAGGCGGACGCTTAACGACTGAGCCATCCATGTTTCTTAACGGTTGACATTTGAAGAAGTACTTAGTTTACTGCTGCCCATTGCTTCATGAAATAAAGCTGCATCTGTGCGCTCAGGTTTTCACTTATACATGTGGGTATAGTGATACTCTATCCACCAACCACTTTACTTCTGAAGACTGGAATCTGATTTATTAATCGAAATTTTACCCTCCAGATTCGCTTATGATTTGAAAAATTTTAAAACCGCCCCTGAACTTCTTCTCTGCCAATCCATACCTTTTGCTTTCTTAATCTATTTTATACATCTGGGTTTTACGTGTTTTGTAACCAGGAAAATGAAGAGACAATTTTCCATACTTATATGTTTATATGTATTTAATTTACATAAGATATTTAATTAATGCTTGCGGGATGGAGTATGGAATTATACCTTCATTCTTCCTGCCTATAATGTGGTTCCCTGGGTAGACTCCTCTCTGTTTCATCACATACATACCCTAGTACCAGTTCCTTCCAACTCCCTTTCCTTCCAGAACTAAACAGAACAGAATGGCAGCTGGAGAGATTAGTCCAGTTTGAAAAGATGAAGTAACAAAACAAGGAGCAGATACATGCACATCTGCACATATATGTGGGTTAGGTCTGGATTAAACTCAGGTATCAACCTTCGTGTCCAAGTTAGTTAACTCAAAAAAAAAAAAGTCATAATAGCAACATTCAAAAAGCTCTCATGAGGCTCAGAGACCATAAGAAACTTTTATAAAATGTAGTCAAATGACTATTACAAATGGATAAGAAACCTATTGATTAAGTGCCACTATTGATATCTATGGTATTAAAAAAGCCACAAAAACTCAGGGTCAAGATTAAGGGACACTGTACACAGAGACCTGTGAATGCCAGGCAAACCAGGAAATATCTTGGGTACCCATAGTTTTACATAATAGTAAGTATGTATGTTGTGGGTAGAGAAAAGTGAACCACTACTCTAAAAAAGCCACTCTAAATAGAGACCCATGCCCTTTGAACTTTAGTCCACAACTTTAGTCACTTATTTTTTTTTTCCCTCGTGAGTTAATTCAGAAAAACACACATCTATGAGCCACATCTTTTTCATGATGTTTCTTTCACATCGCTATAAAACTCCATGTTGAATACATGTATAGGCACAATGTAGATTAGCTACTCAAAAAGAAAAAAATGTAAATGAGATAACTGGCACTGCTTTCTTGCCACTAAAATAGTGGATAAATGGGCATACCTCAAATATTGACGATGGAATTTAAGGTCATTGAGCCACATTCCACTCAAGAGTTTCATTTTTTGTCACTCACCAGAACCAAATTCATGACTGTGGCTTCAGCAAGGGTATATTAAGTCTATAGAGACTCCTGTCTCTATAGCTTATGCACATGACATTTCCTCTGCTTCCGGTATCTTTTCCTGCTTCTATGCTTTGGATAATATTTATTGAGTACTTAATATGTATCAGCCATTACTCTAATTAAACACATCAACTCCTTTTATTCTCTCAATACTAACAGTAATAGTACCTACCTAGTGCTTTTGAGAACTCAATAACTTACAGTTTGGAGAGCGCTTGGGACACTACACGGCACAAAGAAATTGCTCTGGAAGTGTTTGCCAAACAATCCTATGAAATAGGTTGTATTTGTTACTCTCGTTTGACAGATGAGGCAACGGAAGCAGGGGTAGATAAGGAACCCCCAGGGACCGTGAGCTAATAAGTGGTGCAACTAGACTTTAAACACCAGCAGTTTAACTCCAAAACCTGCATTCTTGGCCACACTTAACCTCTAGGCTCCACCACTTCTCAAAGATGTGCGTATATTGTTCCTTCAACAACTTGACCCGAAACACCTCCAAGACCTTTCCAGAATTTCCATCTGTACACATACCAGACTGGAGGCTTCTTGAGTATCCAAACCACATTCTGTCACATCGTCTTCTCCTCCAGGATATGTCTACACTGATCTGCACACAGCAGATGCACAGCAGATGCACGAGTGCGCATATAGATTGATGGTCTTGGGAGCATAATGTAAATGATAACGTTTTAACTTTAAAAAATTCACAGACATACATTGAATATTTTACACTTAAAAGATATAAATATCAGTTCAGTTTAATTATCCTCTTATTTATTTTTATTTCTGAGTAGATAACACCTAAATACCAATGATCATGCTTTCTGTCCTGATGGTCCTATATTCATATTTTTGTACTTTTTGAAAAATACATACTACCATCTTTACAGACTTGGGTTTGTGCCCCAATTCTAGCAGTGTGAGTGGTACTAGCTGTGAGCTCTGGAAAAGTTACTCAACCTCTAAAGTTTCAAGTGCCTTAGATTTCAAACAGGAATTCCAGTACCTACTTATAAGGTAGTGGGGAGGAGTAAATAAAACAAAATCGTAGTGGGCACAAAGTAAGCATCATATAGTAAGCATGCAAATTGCTTCACAGGCTTTTATACAGATTGAGGTATAAATTTAAAACCAGGGACACCTGGGTGGCTCAGTCGGTTAAGCATCTGCCTCCGACTCATGTCATCATCCCAGGGTGCTGGGATCGAGTCCCACTTCGGGCTCCTTGCTCAGCAGGGAGCCTACTTCTCCCTCTGCCTGCCGCTCCCCCTGCTTGTGCTCTCTCTGTCTTTCTCTCTGATAAATAAATAAATAAATAAATAAATAAATAAATAAATAAATAAATAAAATCTTTAAATTTAAAACCAATAAACAACGGGGCGCCTGGGTGGTTCAGTCAGTTAAGCATCTGCCTTCAGCTCAGGTCATGATCCCAAGGTCCTGGGATTGAGCCCAGCATCGGGCTCCCTGCTCAGCAGGGAGCCTGCTTCTCCATCTCCCACTCTCCCTGCTTGTGTTCCCTCTCTCACTGTGTCTCTCTCTGTCAAATAAATAAATAAAATCTTTAAAAAAATAAAATAAAACCAATAAACATATAAATGAAGTTTAGCTATAAGTTTATTTGGGCTGGATATGTGAATTTTCTTTGTGTTTTTATCTTTCTAATACTAAAGTGGAAATGTATTTCATTGCTTATATACACACTGACTGTTAGAGGTGGGACTCATAAGCGAAAAATCTAGAGTAACACTGGGAAATCTAGTTGAAATTTCAAATTTCCTAAGAATAACCAATAATGAGATAAGAGTACCTTTAAGACTTCTCTAATGACAGCCTCTTCTAAGTGGTATGGTCTACAACGTTTGATGATTTGGAAATTTCTAGATGTTCTTGGATGGGATGTATCCACTTCTGGGTACAGATCCAAAAAGAGAAACTTTCTGGTTCTTATTTCCAAGAGTGATGCTACAGATCAATATTGCCTAAAGTGGAGCATGCCAGGAATGCCGGGAATAAACTCTGGAATGGCTTTTAATATAGTAGATATGTTAGGGGCTCAATTGCTCTAATGATGGATCATTGACAAACTGTACTACTGTGATGCATTTTTAAAAGCATATGTTTACTCCTATACGGTGCTATTCCAGTTTGTCTCAGTGTTCAGTGCATTTTTTTTTGCATTTGTTTTATTTGTGTAGATTATCCCTGTCCCAGAGAATCCTAACCACAATATGACACAATCCACTGACTTACTATGACTCTTGCTTCCCTTCCAAAAAATCCACAATGAATATTTATGATTCTAAACTCAATATAGGTCCTCAAAATAAATAAATACATACATACATACATACATACATACATACATACATACATACATGATAGTGTTTCCATGCCTTTATTGAGTTTATCAAATGGAGTAGAATTTAAGATTTGCCATTAGGTTTTAAAGAATGGTCAGCTCAGGGTGAAGCCCTCTGTGGGGCATGAATAATGAGAAGGATATAGCAATAATGCTTGAAGGGAAAGAAAGAAGAAAGAAGGGAGGGGGAGACAGAGGGGAAAAAATAAAACAGGAGGGAAGATAGAAGAAAATAATAGCCTTTCCAGCCAGATACAAACCAGAAGCCAAATTTGAAGAAAATTCTACATTTGCCCAAGTCATGTTCCTTATTACTTTAAGGTACTGGCAGTTACTTCATCTTATTAAACATTAATTTGAAAAGCCAGTCAATATTTGGCTTAGTCTGACCTACCATTTTAGAATTTTCAAAAAAGAAAAAAGCATAGCCACACAAAATCATATTAATATTGTTTGATATGTTTGAGATGATCCAAAGGCTTAAGCACTTAAACCACTGTAACTCTTTCTCAAAACACCCAACGAAGTTTTGACATTTTCCTTGTCGCTGGATGTGTTCCTTGGGCTTCTATGGAGAAGCAGCTATCCAGAACCACCATCATGGCAAAACAGCGGTTAAGAAAGAAACAACAGCAATACAAATCTGACATGTTTTCTTTTCCCTGGCTTGCTGACAATCCTCAGGAAATGAAACATGTGGTTTTGATGAAGCAGTGCCTTAAATTTTAATGTGGCATTGGTCTATCTTAGGGTTCTAAAGGTTCATGGGCAATACACTAAAAGGGAACTAATAGCTGAGAAGGAAAAACCAACGGAAAGCTTAGTTATACACAAACATTCTGTAAAGTGCAAATTAGAAATTGGGCTATATTACATGGAAATATAACACCACTGATAGTCTTTTGGTTCCTATCACAGATTCTCCAAGTCAACATTGGAAATGAATCACATAAATAATATGCCTTGTCCATAAATTCAGACATAATTCAACAAGGTTGAACAAGTAGGGGGAGAAAGAAATGCAGTGGTAATAGGACCTAGTTTCTAATGTGGTCCTCTTCATCTCGGTTATTGGCATCACCATCTCCTCCATTGTCCAAGATAGGAACCACAGAATAACCTTTATGATTTCGCCTTCATGAACACAACATACCCCCATCTATTCACCAAATTCTATCCATTCATCTTTACATATGCCTCCTCCTAATCCCTCTGCTGCCAGAATTATCTTCCTATAACACATGTCAGATGATTACTCTTTCTAAACTGTTGATGACTTCCTGTTTGCTGCAAGATAAAGTCAAAACACCTTTTCATGGTATTTGATGGCTCCAAGTTACCTGTCATCCCAGTACCATCCCCTAATATTCTGTCCTATACTTCAGCTTCCTTAATCACAAAGGAATAGTCGAGAGTTCGAAGTCATTTCCATGCTCCTAAACTGTGTTTATATTATTTCCTCCTACTCTGCCTTATAAAAGTTTACTTTTGGTCATGGTCAGATACCCTCTTCTCTCTGGAGCAGACCCCTCCTCCAAGGCAAGGCAACATCTCACCACTCTGTCCTTCAGTAACTTGGCATGTGTCTCCATTAACAGGTTGTGGTAGGTTTGGAGAGTTTCATCTTTGAATTGCAAAGGGAAGGTTCACCATCCTTACACAGAAGGAGTGCAACAATTTTGTTTACTCATTTTTTTAAAGATTTTACTTATTTATTTGACAGAGAGATACACAGCGAGAGAGGGAACACAAGCAGGGGGAGTGGGAGAGGGAGAAGCAGACTCTCTGCTGAGCAGGGAGGCCGATGCGGGGCTCGATTCCAGGACCCTGGGATCGTGATCTGAGCCGAAGGCAGACGCCTAACAACTGAGCCACCCAGGCACCCCTGTTTATTCATTTTTTAAGGAAAAAAAATCTTCTAATTGACTTCACTGTATCTCTGCAAAATACCACAACCACAAATTTGAAGATTCCCAGAACACTAAGTTAGACTTCAGAAAATGTAGTGTCATTCTGTCCACTCTTTGGAATGGACAGAGAACACACATAGGCTTGGCGGGCAAATGACCCAGAGAACATGTGGTGGGCAATGACCCGGAGAAAAGATAATGAAGCTTCTAATGCTGTCACAAAGAAGAGCTAAATGAGAAAGATTTCCCAACGGTGAAGGAGGAAACATGTATATGAGAGAAGAAAAAAAGAAACTTCATTTTAATCACATACTATCAGACAGACAGCCATCAAGAGGGGTTCTGCCTTTACTATGACTGATCTTTCTCAGTAATTCTCCTAACTTATGGGCCACTCCAGATTCTGGGTTCTTTCCTCCAGATTTGCCAAAGAATAAAAGGAAACCTCTTTTGCTGAGCAAAACAAGAAGAAAAAAAAAAAAGCACCTTTGGAGTGAGATGTAAATGATAACCCTAAAATTAGAGAAATTGGAAATTGTCATTTTAAGTTGAGTGCTTTTCATTCTGCAGAGGCAGCACTCTCAGACCTGTTCTGAGTCAGTCTATCCCATTCTGGGATCATTTGGGTATGTTAGGTTTTCAACTACTCTAAACATCAAGATTCTAGCTCCTGATATGATCAAGTTAATAGGAACCAAGAGTTTCCATAATATGATTTCAAGGAGTCTCTATCACATTCTGTTCTCTGAAAGTCATTTCTTCAAATGGTTCTCGTTATCAAAGACCCTCAAACACCCAGGTGGCATCATATTTAAATGTGCAGGGACTTTATTGTAATCTCAGCAGTATCTGGCTGTCAGCAAGAAGGTGGTATAATGGACTATAATCATTTTGCACAGAGTAAGGACAGGTCTAGCAGAAAATGTTTAATTCTAGGTGATGGCTCCTGCAGAGTCAGTAAAGGGCACGTACTAATAAGGAACTGCACAAAAGTACTGGTGACGACATGCTCGTTGGAAAAAGCAAGCTCAGCAGATTAGCTGCAGCTAATAGAACCAGTTTACTGCTGCATGTCAAGCTATGAAAAATACCAAAGGACAGGAGCATCAGAGTGAATGGGATAAGAAGATAGCAACCACAATAAAAAGAGATAAATCAGAACACCTGAAACACGCCCCCATATTTTTATTGGCTGAAAGTTAACCACATCACCAAGTCTAACATGGTTAATTATGTTAACCATCTATCAGATCTGTCACACAGAAGTGTGCCCAAAACCTTGCTCAGGACAATCACCACATTTAATTTGTTACAAATATCACACTCTGCGACCAAATTCCTCACTGTACTACTATCAGTCCAAAGCTCATTTCAAGGCATGGTTGTATTGCCATGTGCTACTGCATCCAGGCTCTAAGGCTCCCATCTTTGGTATGTAAAGCTGACTTTTCTTTTTTCTTCTTACTCATGTAGAAAATGTAAAACCAGGTAAGTGAAGGGAAGGATAATGCAGGAAAAGGACTCTGTTGCTTTTAAAAAGGAATGAATTCTTCACACTCTTCCTAAGGGCTTCTGCTGCCACTGGAAGACTGAGGGTCACACGGGTTCTCTACACACCTGGGACCTGACCAGGAGTAACACCAGGGTCCTAAAGCCTCGGGTAGGTCACCTTCTTGGAGGTGCTCCCCAGGACTCTGGAATGAAGTACAGTCCCTGTGCAATGACCAAAAGAAGCACCAATGCTTAAAAGCCACGTACTTGAAATGTCTCACTGAAAACATAAATTTTTAATATAAAGAGGTAGAAGCACAAAATAAGCAAACCAAGATGGATTAATAAAAATGCACACAGTATCCCCACAGGAATGCAAAATAGCTATTTAAGGCTTACAGTACCATTTATCAGCCAGGAAAATAATAACACAAACAAAAGATGAACACACAACGCCTGACCTTTTACACAGCTCACTGTTCGCCTGGGCCAGGCTGTTGCTGTTCAATGCAACACAATGAGAAAATGTTTCTGGATGGGGCATGTGACATTCCAAGCCTAGCATTCACTGGCCTGCACCGTAAAACATTTATAGCATCTGCTCCCCCATTATTTTGAGTAAAAATGAAATTAAATAATAGAAGATCCCGGCAAATAAATGTAAAAGCAGGTGCTCTTCGAAAATGGATTTGCTTAGGTTGGGTGTGGGGGCAGGGGGGGCCCTTCACATGACCTCACTACCAAAGAGTTTAATTAATCATGCCTAGAAGAGAGAGGAAACTCTTGGGTTACCGGCTTGCCCTTTAAGAACTTACTCTACACTATCACCCAATATCTGAGATACCGATCCTTTGCCGTCATCAGTTACTATGCTGTTATGTGATGGGACTTAACTTGATTTATCTAACTCTTAATTTAACTGTTAATAAAAACTGAGCATCAAGGAACATAGCTCACAAGGTTCGGAATAGTGCCTCTGGGATACACATTTTATCCTTCCCACTGTTTCTATTCTGGTTACATCAGTATGCAGAAGCCATTTCAACTGAATATTCCTAGACACAATAACACTGTACATAGAAGGATAGGTTTGGGTTTAAATAAGGAGTTTCAAAGTCTGGCAATTCATATGTGCATATGGCACCAGCACAGGGGAAATCCTGGGTGTCCATGAACACAGGTCATTTGTCACTGGAGATTATATCCCAGAAGAAGCACAGGTGTCTCTTTAAGCTTAAGAAGACAAGTGTATTTGCAGCAGAGGAATATTCCCATATATATATATATATATATATATATGTATATATCAGGCCAACCTAAATGGTGAGAAATCTTGAGTGGACAGGGTTATCTATGCCCTCTCAGACCTTGAGAAGGCCACAGTCATTGGCTTTATCTCAAAACCAGTTTAGCCACATTTGTATTTACTGGACACTGGACCAAGTTAGAGACACACTAAACACCATGAGTCAAGGGCACATGTGGAACTACACACCCCCTTCTCCTCGGGTACCGAGATTGGGCTAAACTCTTTCCCCTGCAGGATATCAGCCCCTCTGGAAGCCCCAAACTACAAGGGAAGGGATGAAAGTCTTATTTTGGATCCATGCTTGGCTGAGAATGCAGAGAAATCACTTTGGGTGATTTCCCAGTATCTGCAGATGGGGTGGTAAAAACCTGGTCTTTGGAATCAGACAGACTTGAGTTTGAATCTGAGTGCTGCCATTTACTATTTCCAAGGTCACAGGGCAAGTTACTTATCCTCCTCTGTAAAATGGGCCAAACAGTGCCTATCTCACATTGTGACAATTCATGGATCCTAGCATAAATGCTTGCTGGAGGAATGTGCATTGTCATGAGGATGTTATAATATCAAAACTTAAGCATTGGTCCATACATATAGTTCTTTAATGAGGCCTAGCAATATATTGAGCTGTGAGGAGAGTGGTGGTGGAAACATGGGCCTAAAATACCCTGCAAAACTCTGTAATGACCTCCGGAGTTTTCTTCACTGTTGTTCCTTTTTATAAATATTTCATTTCCCTCATGTGTCATCTCCAGGAAATCCCTGTAGTCAGCTGTGTTTTTGCAAATGTGCCAAATAATCAGATCACATTTAAAACACAATGTCCACGTTCATATTACAACGTGTCCCTCCCCACAACCCCATTTGCTTCAAAATGAACTGTGTATTTGATATTCTGGTAGCCATTTTTACACAAGATGTGTTACCATGTTGGCTATAACCTACATAATCTCAAAACTTCTTTATTCCTTAAAAAAAACTAGTGTTGTTTACTCAGCATAAGTTTTTTTTTCACAGTAATATGCTCGGTTTCTCATCAGAATAATATATTACTATTTTTAAATCAATTTGAATATGATCTATCATATTTCACGTGTTGTTGCCCATATGGTTCTTTGTAGGCAAGTGCTGGTCAAATACACGACTCCTTGTAGAACACTCTTTTTTCAGGGTCAAACTTAAATATGAGAAGTCATTCGAATTAATATGTCACTTTTTAGATATTCTGCAAGGAATCAAAAAGAACTGTTTTCATTTTTAAAAAAATGCCTGAGTCAAAAGTATGAAAAGAAAGATAACTAAGGACTCAAGGTCCTTCTGGGACTTTTTTATACATGGAGACATTCTCTCAACAAAAAATATATATTTTATTTCTTTTGCAACTTTGGGCCTGTTTTGAAAGTATTCATATTATTTTATCTTTTACTCTATTCTGTGCTATTTTATTTGATGTTATGTCAGTGTTATTTTAATAAGAGATTTTCCTATCGTCAAGCTACCTAAAAGTGTTAATTGAGATAAATCCAAGAGTATTATTTTAAATGTTAAATCTTAACCTGTTAGTACTCTTACTATCTTAGTTGTTCTGGTCAATGTTTTTAGGAGAAGTCAAGATATTGTTAACATATTTGTAGCACTTTTAAAAGATTGGGCATATTGCATATCGATTCTGTGCCTCCATACAGGCTTTATTCACAACTTGTTTATGGTAAACTATCCTCTGGTAAGCTCACTTCCAGGCAGAAAAGGCCCCAATCCCCATATTCAGCCCCAACCCCTTCCAAAAATCTTTCAAATAATTTTCTGGAGGATTTATTTTCCAAAAAGAGATGAGCTTTTTGGTCAAGCCCAGTTATAGGAATTTATTCACCATCCCTTGCTAGAGAAAAGTTTTATATACTGAAAATTATTGAAGCAAAATTCACCAAATAAATGATTTCATAACCCAGTTTAACTTCATTATTCAAGGAACTATCATAACATAACACCCCCATCAAATTAGTGGCAGGGATAGACAATCTGAAGATGAATCATTTAACATGTGCCTAGCCAAACAGCAATGGAGTCTATTTTTACTTTATCTATTCAATTTCCCCCTAACAATGTGAAATTCCTGTACAAGCACAAAGCCATCTGCAGTTAATTAATCACACAATCCACCCAAACATTATCAGATCCCAAAAGAATGAAAAAGTGTGTATATATATATATATATAGAGAGAGAGAGAGAGAGAGAGAGAGAGAGGGAGAGAGAGAGTTAAATAGAGTCTTCATGTAATACATTTAAATCCGGGCATATCTAAATGATCTAGAAAAGGAAGCACAGCTCTGCCAACTAGTTAAGTCTCTAACTTCAAGACAGCAGCACAGACAACCAGACATAGGCTCCCCATCATTCCTTTGTATCCTCTTGATACTCATTTTGCTCCCTAGAAAACAGTTTATATCGAAGGTACATATGACGGGAAATTTCTAAAAGAACTCATCTATTATGAGGCATGGTTCCTCTATCTTCATAAAGAACAAGAAACACATCACCTTCAGAAAAAAAAAAAAAAAAACGCTGCTCATTAGTGTTCTGTGTTCTGTGGGCCATAGCTCAGCCACCTGTCTAATCCTGTGACAACAGGAATGATGTACTCTGAAAAGTGCCCTTCCTTTCCCAGCCAGCAGATAGAAACCCAAAATGGTTAGGAATAGAAATAATTACAGTAAAAATCAATAAGATTAAGCTTTACAACTAGAGGTGGAGGGGAAGAAGAAGAAAAATCCAGCGTCATAAATTTCGCTGTTGGGTTCCATTTTGCAGTCTTTCCTGCCAGTAATCCTCTGGTTTCCAGCTGTTGTCATGCTTACCTGTCAGTCATGTTATTCCTTCAGGGTTCCTTGGTTCCCTGGGATCTTTAAGCTGCAAATATTGAAAAGAACATTGCCCTGGGAACCTGGTGTTCTAGACCCTAATTTCGACTCTCCCAGGAAGAGTGGTTAGGTCTGAGACAAGGGCATTAGACAGATGCTCCCTTAAGTATTTATCAGTAAGGAAGTTCTGGTTGGTCAGTCCTGTGGGGTAAATCTAAAGCTTACTATGGCTATCTAGTGACACATACATATACATGAAATTAATTATGACAAACGGAATTGCTGGGTTCTCCGCAAAGGGAAGGGTCTGCTCTCTCATTGCAGAAAGAAATCATCCGGTATTGGGAATTAACAACAGCCAGTCTCAAACTATGAAAAAAAAAAAAGCTCTCTTTGTGAATCCCAAAGCCTTCCTTCAAGTTGATATGAAAAGTGGTGATATGGAGGCTTCAAGACATTAAATAATTTTCCTTTTCAACACGACACATATTAATGAGTCCCTACTCTTGCCTAGGCACTGCCATAGATATGAAGAGTAGAGCAGTGAACAAAAAACACACAAAAATTCTTAAACGCTTTGAATTTACATTCCAATGAGTGAAAAAGAAATAAGCCAAATTTATTTTGTAAGTATTCTGCACACGCACACACGATGCATATATAGATACTTGCGTCCATGCATACACACTTGCATATCCCAAGCGGGATTGGAGGGAAGAGGAGAAAAGTGGGGTGTTTGGGACCAGGAGGAAAGTGCTATTTAAAATCGGGCAGTGAGGAAGTCCTCACTGCTCACATGACCAGAAGGAGGAAAAAGGCTGAGCAATGTGGGAATTTGGGAGAAACACCCCAGGAGGCAGAGCACATTTAAGGATTCCAAGCAGGAAGTGAACCTGGCCTTGTCCCAAAAACAGGGAAGAGGAAAGTGCAGCTGAACCTGAGTGAGAGGAGTGTGGTCAGAGGTGTCTTTAGAGAGGTAAGTCAGATCATGCATGGTCTTGAAGCTTTGGGCTTTAATCTGAAGTGAAATGGGAAGTCGCTGGAGGCTTCTGAACAGAGGAGTAATTTGAATCATATTTTGCAAGAATTACTCTGACTACGGTTTTAAAAATAGATTGCAATAGGGGTCAGGGTTAGAAGCAGGGAGACTAATTAAGAGTCTTCAGACACATTTTGTCATGCAGAAGAGATAGCAGAAAATTAAACAAAACAATGCAATAGCATGCACGCCCCTGTACAAAAACAAAACAAAACAAACAACAAAAGCTTTTTAACAAAAATCCCCAGCATCCTGAGAAAAACGTAATCACTGACCAGTTAATTTTCTCATAGTATGAATACTCATACTGAAAGGGAAAAGCCAATGGGGATTTAAAAATGCAAGTTCTTTAACAAATTATATAAGTCCCTCATTCTTTATTTGCTTTATATCATTCCTACATCTATTTTTCTACACCTAATAAATGAAATTTATAAAACAGATACATGCAGACAAAAGGAAAAATTGAAACCCAAATGTTTTCTTTATGTATAATGCAGCCTCTTTTATCTTAGAACACACTAATAATTAAACTGAGGCCTAAAAACTCAATTTAAAATATGGAAATAATATAACTACTCAGTGTACTGAAACATAAAGAAAGGATGCAAAATTATTCAGCACTGTGAGTAAATGTCTCAGAAATCATATTGCATCAAGCCCTCACAAAATCCTGTAAGACAAATGGAGATGAAAAACCCAAAGCTTCGAGATGTTAGATAACAGAGCAAGTGAATATCAGGCATGGATTCAGATCCAGGTGTCTAATTCTAGATTCTCTTATATCACACCCGCCATGGTCTTTCTTGAGGCATTTTTTTTCTATAAATTTTCTCAAAATAGAGATTGCACAGCCCAATACCCTAATATCTATGAATGGACAGTACTCTCTCTAACTTGCCTTGATTTGGCCAATCTGTACTCTTTTGGTTTGTTCATTGTATTTCTGGCAACGTGATGTAAGAATAGAGTGCTCTGCTAACTCATGATGAAGTGGACTGATGAGGTTCTTCTATATTTAAATACAAGCAAAAGGCCTTTAATAAAAACATTGAAGAGAAACTCCAAAAATGTCCCCTTCCCCAGTTTTTTTCTGATGAATGCCCTATCCATTAGTATCTTTTTTCTCTTCTCTTTACAGTAAAATCCTGATTTAAATTCACTTAATAAAACTGATCTTGAAAGGCAGGTATATATTTCTGTAAATTTTCATGGTTTGGAGAACAAGTGCTTTGTCTTCCACTACCTAAATGAAGAAATGAAAAAATGTTTCAAAAATAATTCTGAATTCCCAGTAGAAATAGGCACCTCCCACTCTCCAAATCTAAGGGAGGTAAAATATATCTCATTCTAAAATTTTACTTTATTTTGTAAAGAACTGCTATAGATTTAATGTAAAAGAAGCAACATAATTAAAGAGGAAAGTCCCTGCTTACATGTTTTCAAAGGTCAGTGTCAAAACTTGACACAAGAAAATGTGTTTCAAATTGCACCTTTTAAATTTAAATTCCTCTTTAACTATTCTCTGCAAAGTCCATCACTGCAGGAGAGGAGTACTTCAGGGATTTTAGAACTGAAAATAGATCTTAAAGCAAAATATGCTACTAGCAGCATTATATAAAAACTCAGGAGAGAACCTGACATCATTTGAATTTCTTTATATGTGTAAAATATATTTTAAAATACATTTGAAACCCATTTGGCAAAATTTAACTGGATATATTTCTCTAAGTTAACTATAAAGGAAGACAAACAATATATTAAGAGGATAAACAAAACAACTGATTTATCTACAAAACACTGCAAATTAATAATTAATAATTAATCAGGACACTCTCCCTACGTAATTTAGAGATCCGCTTAGTAATACATTGAATGAACCCATTTGCATTTCTTTAATACCTTTTTCTCAAAGTTCTATCTGTAGTGAGATCCTGTGTGTATTTCCCTGACTTTATCATTATATTTTATATATATATATGCACAGGCATATAAATATATATATATATGTATAATCTGCACTAACAAATAAAATGCATGTATATATTTATAGCCTTCATATAACTTACAATTTAAGTTTATTCTCTTTATTACTATAGTGCTATTCATTTCATGCTTGTTAATCTGTCTCAAAGCTGTACTCTCTAAGCCCACCAGATAGTCTTATACTACTTTTTACATTCTCACCACGCCAAACATAATATAGGAAAGCAGATGCTAAATTCATGCGTCTTAATGAACACATCAGTTTTAATAAAAATTATGGAAAAAAATAGACTCTAATCTACTCTTTTACCCTTACATTGGGAATTAAATACGAAGAGCTAGTAACTTATTCTAAAACCTAAAGAATATATTCAGTTAATAAATTCACATAAAGTTTATATTGTATTTTAAGCCTTAGATATCTTTCACAAGGAGATAGGACCTACATGATTTGTTTCCATATGTCTTTGTACCAGCTATTAAGCACAGTGCAATGAATACAAAACAAGAGTCAACAGAGATTTCTAATATAAAAGGACTTCCTCATATAAAAAGAAAATTAAGTAAGTAAAGGAAATAATTTTTGTAGGTCAGGACAAGGTAAAAGTACCACCAACAATGATGCTCAAAGAAGAAAGAGTACATAAAACTGAGTTGTTGGCTGCATTTCACACCGTTTTAAAACATTTCACTGAATAGTGAAATCAACTAAAGGAAATCATAACTAAGTGAGTCAATAATAGAAATTCCTATGACAAATGAAATTTTTACTGTGGATTTTGTATGAAATTAAATCTTACAGAAAAATTTGGAAAATGATAATGAAAAAATGTTCAAAGTGTATTTAAAATGGCATTGGCTTTCTTCTTTTATATATATATATATATATATGAATGCATTACACACTTAATATATGCATACACCCATATTACCTATATATATAAAATATATAGGTAAAAATACATAGGTAAAAAATAAATAGGTAATATATGTAAAAATACATAGGTAATATGTAAAATATATAGGTAATATAGATGTAAATATAGATATTTACATATATGTGTAAACAGCTATATGTAGAATAAGTAAATTTACCTATTTGTAAAAATAGGTAATAAAAACCTGTGGCATAAAGTACATTTGTTTATCCAAATATGAAAAATAATATATAGCAGGGGTTTAAATTTTATGGTAAGTTCAGACATAGATAAATCTAGGTATATGACTTTGAAAAAGTTACCCAAACCTTAAAAAAATAGTGTAAGCAAGGTGGAATTTACTCCATTGCTCTGTAAACCGGAGTTCAGTATCTTTTCTCTACACTATAGGATGTAGTACTAGTGATATACTGTTTCCATTGTGTTTCTGTTTCCCCTACTAGGGCTGCAAAATTCTTGAAGGCAAGGACTGTGCTTTATACAGCCCTACACTCCTTATCTTTAGCATAATGTTTTGCTGTGTCCGCACTTTCTTGAGTGAACAAATGACATTTACTTAAAGGGAACCAGAGACTGATGGAATTCTTGCAAACTTACTCAATGAGTAACACCCCAAAATGAATAGTTTAATTTTAATAATGCCTTCATCTGCCTCCCTTTTAAAATTTTTGGAGTTGCAAATAAATATGCAACAAATGAAAAATGTTTTAAAAACTAGATTTTTCTCCATGTTGAAAAACATCAGTTTCAATAACGAACAGTCCAACTCCTTTTTCATAGGAGGGGCTAGTATCCTCTAGGTTTGAAGATGATGCTATCACCTACCACAAAAATGGCACAGCCTTTTGGCTCCCCTACACTCTCAGTATGACAGATTGTTAAAGTGCTATTCAGAGTCAAGCTAGAGTACAGGATTCTGATTGAGTTACCTCATCTGAGATGTGTTAACCACCAGAAGCCCAATATATCTTCATAATGCTTAGAATTATGTTTCCTTCATTTTCTAATTAAAGGCCTGATTATATTTATGACAGTTAGAGAATTTAATATGTGCATGTTTACTTAGTCGAAAAATGAAATTCATCAGCTCACCTACTATTCACTTTTATGATAATTAGAAAAATGTAAGTAGCCTTAATGTTATTCTCTCAAAGTAAATTAGATGAATAATGTTTTCCCTCCATTACATGAGATGGGAAAGGAAAGAGAATAGGGTTTAGAAAATGAGAGAACATGCCCTTCAAGGAATTGATTAAAGCTTGAATGGAATAAAAACAACAGTTTATGCTAGACTGAAATTTTACTTTATGCTCTAAAATTTTGAAAATAGTTTAACAGAATTCACCAGTATGAATCATGATATGACTCACTTGTTGAATTTGGATGTTGAATTTGCCCTAGAAACTTTATTGACTTATTAGTAAACACTTGTACCCAATATACATAAGAATTCATATTTTGACTAGAGTGTTCAAGCAATCCTACGTGAATTTCTGAGGGAAAGGTGATTTCATTATTTTAAATGTAATTTTGAGATGTTATATTGTTGATAATATTCCCAAAATATACATGGAGAATGATAAAACAAAGAGTGATAAATTCATAGGCCATGATAAGTAAAGACGTTAGGACTTGAAGACAGTCTCAAAGTCCACCCTACTCCCAAACAGATGTCATGGACCAGAAATCAAGAATTTTATAACAGTAAGTTGTATTTGTTTAAACCATCTAGTTCTAAAGCTTTAATTCTCAGAAATCTTAAAGATTCAGAAGCAGGTGTCTTATTCCCCATTCTTGGAATAGGCACGTATCATCTCTTATATAACTTGTCTTTTGCATATACTTGCCTCTGTCACTGAACTGAAAACTTTAATCAGGGGACATGATTTGTGCACCTCTGAATTATTTCACTCTACTCTTTTGCAAGCCTGGGCCTTGGCTTTATCTAATCTTTCCCCTGTCCTCTACCTAATGAAATGGTACTATTATTTCAAGGCCCACTACAAGTGCTCTAAATCTTTTCCTGACTCCCTCTGGCTTCCAGTTGCCTCCAGAGAGAGCCACATCGTGACTTTCATGGACCCGAGGCTCTTTTGTCTCTGAGGAACACTTTCATCATTAGAAAATCTTACAAATTTTATATTATGATTCTGTTGATATAAAGATGAATATGTTAATATTGCATATTAAAACATTTTATCTGACCTAAAAGGTCCTTGTTTTTCTTCTGATTTTAAAAGAAATTAAAACACTGGCATGGGTTCCTAAAAGTATTGTGGGTCCAAAGTATTTACCTACCATGCCCAAGGAAAGACGACTCTACCTCAGTGTCCCCCGCCATGCCAGTTAAAGATTCTATGCTATGTTATCCCCAAAGCATTTTATTAATACACATCCCTGTGCCAAGCAAAGAGCAGCCCCTAAGAAATGATTTTGAATGTTGCTCGTCAATATTTCACCCTTTCTTAATAGGTAATTGATTATGTTTTACCACCCTAATACCTCCCTAAAACTTGTAAGTTCCTCAAAGAAAAGGCCGAGGTCTTATGTACTTTTGTATATCTACAGACTCATAAATTATTTGGTATATAGTAAATATCCATTGATTCAAACGGAATGAAATTGTGCTTATCTTTGCCAGCTCATACCAGAGGCCATTGATTGTCACTCTGAAAGAAATATTCTTTCAAGTAGAGGGTACAGCATCCTTCCCATTGAGGGGAATGTGTGAAGCTTCTGATTGTCATTCAAATGTATTCAGTTGTCCCAACCTCAGATTTGACTTGAAATGGCCGAACAGCTAGAAATTATCCCTAGCAGTAATCTATTTCAAAGAGTCACCATGGGATTTTATGAGTCATGCCCTTATATCGCCATAGTGCCTTTATCTTGACTGCTAAGGTTTAGCCATAAGTCTCAAGATGAAAATACAAAAAAGAAATGACAGAATGAGAAGTTGTCTTGCAAATTATAATTTACAAGAGCTTGCATCAATTATTTATTATACATTTATGTATTTGTTATAATAATAAAATTTGTTTTTATCATATATTTCCAATAAGTATAAAAGCACAAAAAGAAACTAAGAACTTGTATGTGGGATATAATAGTAACTGCAGATCTAATTAATTACTAGCTATTTAATATTGTCCTATATCTACTTACTACTTTAAAATAAACTACAGGGGTTCCTTGGTGGTTCAGTCGGTTGAGTATCCGACTCTTGGTTTTGGCTCAGGTCATGATCTCAGGGTCGTGAGATCGAGCCCCCCGATGGGCTCTGCTATCAGTGGACAGTCTGCTTGAGATTCTCTCCCTCTCCCTCTGCCCTTCCCTCTACTCATGCGCTTGCTCTGTCACTCTCTCTTTCAAATAAATAAATAAATCTTTAAAAATAAAATAAACTACATACATAAACTATTTGTATACTCATTCATTCAACTGATATCTAATAAACGTCTGTTACAGATACTGTAGCAGGTATGAAGAACGAAATGTTACTGCAGATCTCAGTCTAGTGAGACAAGCAATCCCTGGTATTGCATTTACATGATTATTAGGAGAGGTGAACATTTATACCAGAGAAACGAAGTGAGGGGCTCCTAACTCTGATTCAGGTTGCAAGTGAGGAACTTCAGGATTTTGTTAATAAAATCATCAAATGACATATCTAACTATAAAAGTCATAGAAAGAGAACTAAAAAGGCAAAATATAAAGAAGAAAAAAAAATTGTCACCCACAATCCTACCATACAGACTTGAACTACATACTGAAGAACAACGGAAAAGAGAATTTGTGTTCCAGGCATGTACAAAGGCAAAGAGGCGTGAGATGGCATCGCGGAATCAGAAAAGGTGTTAGAACATTAGAGCCAGGGGCACAGTACGCCTTATATATAATGTAAACCAGATCCATCCACTCTGCCTCTGTGGAGAGGGTCACTGGGGGATCAAACGCAGAGAGGCAAGCAGGAGAATTGGTTTCTCCGTATGGGTCCATACAAAAGCACCTCCCCCGCCCCCCTCTGTGCAGCAGGAGGTGTGAAATTAGTGAATATTCACAAACCTCCAAGGGACCAGAGCTCAGAATAAAGCAGAGCTGGAGCAGTTCTACACCTTCTTCCTCTTCAGTAAGAAGATATTTCAGGCTAGGTGGACGATAAAGATTGTCCTATTTCAGAAGCCTGCGTGTGATAACCATCTCTTCCTTCTGTAAGGGAGGGACTTTTACAAAACAGGTTCACATTTTTCATTTCTTTAATTCTTCATTTCAGCACTAAAGATGAGCGGAGAGGGCATTTCCGGGCAACGTGGGACCGAGTAGCCAGTGGCCTGCAGAGCAAGATGCCTCAATTGTATGGTGACTATGGCATCACATACCTCACCCGTTGACTCTCCAGGAAACACAAAGAGAATGCGGAAGACTAATATCAGGAGCGGGTGGAAGAGCAGGAGCAGAGCCTAATCGACAAAACCACTGCATTTCGACAAGAAAAGATATCTCCTACTCCATCACTGCTCCTCCTCTTGCAGGGGCAATGATCCTACACCCCCCACCCCCCAGTCTCCTGGGTCCTCCTCGCCCTGATACGATGCCAGCACCCTATATGAGGGGATCTTCCCATGGTGCCAGTGATAAGCCCTCCTCCTCCTGGGATGATGCCAGTGGGACCAGCTCCTGGAATGAGGCCACCTATGGGAGTCCACATGTCAATGATGCCGAGGCCCCCAGTGATGAGACCTCTCGCCTGTCCCATGATGGTGCCCACCTGGCCAGGAGTGACTCAACCAGACAGAAAAAGAGAGACGGGAACCTCTTTATATCCATTTTTTTAAAGATTTTATTTATTTATTTGAGAGCAAGAGAGAGCAAAAGAGAGCACAAGATGGGGGAGAGACAGAGGGAGAGGGAAAAGCAAACTCCTTGCTGGGCAAGGAGCCCCACTGGGGACTCCATCCCAGGACCCCAGGATCATGACCTGAGCTGAAGGCAGACACTTAACCGACTGAGCCACCCAGGCACCCCTATATCCATTTTATATTACATGTTCTACTTCCCCAGGAGATCCTGGTGTTAATGACCTTGGGTGTTTTCTAACGACAAGACAAGGAAGACTTGCTCCCCCTTCCTATCAGAGAGAATAGTTTTTGCAGGGGAGTTAGTAGGACCAAAAAAAAAAAAAAAATGCAAATTCCCTTTGTATTGTGAAATGTGAAGATAAAACGGTCAACTGTTTTAGTTCAAAATTTTTTTTAAAGTTTAAAAGAATGAAGACTAGCAGAGAGATTCTTCCCACTTGATCACCGCAAAAACGAAGTCTCAGTGAAGTGCAAGAATTTTTTGCTCCAAGTCAGAGTTTCAAAATAGCAGGATCAGAACTAGCATTTCCCTTTCCCTCTTTTCAGTGCAGAGACCTGGGTGTTCAAAGCCTATGAGTTCTATGGTGGAAACACAGAGAATTGGAGGCGGGAGGGGAGCTGATACTGGTACCCAAATTATTAATTTTGAACATTCCTTTTTTTGTCTTAATTTGTTTAGATAATTCCTTTAATTTTCCATTTTGTTGAGTATATGTAGCTACATCATTAATCCAATTTGTTTTTTTAAAAGGTTAGAGGCTTAATAGGGAATGAGAAAAGAAATGATAAACTCTATTTTTTCCAGATACATTTGTAAGCTTTTCAATAGTGAGTCGAATATGAATATTTCATAATTGCGTATTTTCTTTTTGGGGACCAATAGCCATTTAATATAGAAACCATTAATAGAATTACCAGATGGGTGCTTTATTTGCTTTTAAAGTGGTTACAAATAGTAGCAATTAGTCATTGATGAAGACCTCTAAGTAGAGAGGTTTTTCATAATTCAGCACTATGATAATTTTTGGTATCATCTGCAAAACAATAAATACAAAAACGTTTGTAAAAAGCAACATATGTCTTGACAATTTTCTAATTATCTGAGTGTAAAACACTCAATTTCTTCTGCACAGACGGAACTTTTCACATGACACATTTGTACTCCAAAGCCTACAAAAGATTACTAGAAATTAGTGAGCCCATATTTCTACAATTTGTTCTTTTATCTGCTTCTACCCAGTTAGAGTCCAGAGTTATGTTTATTTTTCCCACAAAAAGAGGTACCTGCTTATATGAAAAACAGGGGGAGGATGGGTGTTGAACTGAAAGCTTGAATTTAGTCAGAAATAGCATTAAAAACTAGACTCCACATTTTTCAGTGAAAATAAGAGGGGAAGGATGCCAAATGGAAATCGACCAACTGGTGTTCTTTTAGGAATTGTGCCTAAGTTATCCTGAAGGGGAAAAAATAAGAAAGAGAGAGACTCCAACAGGATACCCTGAAAAAACTTTCTGCTTTACTTGTCAATAAAGAAGGAGAAAACAGTTATTATTCAAACATCTTAACAAGTAAAAAAAAAAAAAAAAAAAAAACTACTGAATATTTTAGACCAGAGAATACAATTTAGAGTGACTTTTGTGATATTTGGAATCTGTCAATTATACTCTTTCTCTCTCCAATCAATAATTGATAGTTGCATTTAACCCCTTCTCTATATGTTTGCTTATTTTGTCAGTACTGGCATTTCTTCGAACCATTCCACAGCTTTTGTATATGTTTGGAGCTCACTCATCTTCTGAAGACACCAACACAGAGACGTGCCTCCGTGCCTGCCCACCTCTTCCTCCCACACCAGCTGAGAAAAGCAGCCGCCCATATCACTGTAGGCTCCCCAGAGATCCCACTGCCACCGCATAAGTTTTTGTCCTTTTGGAAAAAAAGGAACCTGGGTTGAGACCTCTCTTGCTTGCAAGTCTCCAAAAAATTCAGGCTCTAATCAGGATCTCACTTTGGAATTCACAAAATATTCAAAATCAGAAAGCTTCTCTCCATTGGAATTTCGAAAACATGCCAGGAATCACCAAATCTCCTTTTTTCACAAATCGATGAAGACTGACAATATGTGCTGGGTTAGGTCTGGGAATGTAATATTGAGTCAGAACGCTATGCTTCATCAGATTTTTAAAGAAGCAACCAGAATCCAGATATATAATATTTATGCTTTCAGATTACATTTTGAAAGCCTAATTTCCCGTTGAACGGATTTGACAGGGGAATTCTTTTGGCCTGTTTGAGTGACAGAAGAAAAGGTCCGAGTGGTTTTGTTGACTGTGGAAGAGTTGGGAGTCTCCGCGGCGCACTGGTTCCCAACCAGGGCATGCTTGCAGAACGCTTCGGGAGGTTGGATTTTATTCTCCTTGCAATGAAAATCCACTGGAGAATTTTAAATAGTGGAAAGATATATTTGCATTGACACTTTAGAAGGATCACTCCATAGGAAACTGTATTGTGATCATTCCAGGAGAATCAGAGACACAGATGTTGGTGGCTTGAGCTACAGTTCAGAAGATGAGGTGGTGAAATAGGATAACGTTTGGTATAGATTTTTGAGGTAAAGGTAATAGAAACTACTGATGGATTGGGGTGGCATTATAAAGGGAAAAGAGCAAAAGATGATCTCTCTCTTTTTTTTTTTTACCCTGAACAAAGTGAGTGGATATCAGTATTATTCACTCAGAAAGATTTACAAAGAGAGCAAATTAAGGTATTTGAGGGAAAACGCAATGGTTCTGCCTTTGATCTGTTATGTTTGTCATAACATTAATAACTAGCATTGGATGAGCACTTATTCTGAGCCAAGTACTTTTCTAAATGCATATATATTATTTTAATTTATATTCTTTACTTATTTAATCCTCCCAAGTACCCTGGGAAGTAGTTTTTATTATTATTCTCATTTTAGACATAAGAAAACAAAAGTATGGAGAAACTTGCTCTAGTCAGCCAAGCAGAATCTGGTGCCAGAAGCTACTGCAAAACCACTGTGTACTCCTGTCTTTACCTGTGGAAAAGCCAACTAGGTAGCTGTGCTGAGTACGGATCCCAGTGGGACGTTTGAGATGGTGACATACGTAAACAAAATCCAGGAGTACTGCCTGATTTAGACATCTAGTCGAAGCAGCATGGAACACTAAGAAGACATAGTCAGCAAGAGGACAACCGAGTGAATACAGTGATATGAAGTAATCAAGGGAGAGGGAGTGAACAACTGTCCAAATGCCAAGATTTAGACAGGGAGACAGAACTGACCACTGGATTCAGCATAACGAATTCTGATGACCCTGATAGAGCCATGTAGGTGGAATGGAAAGGACCGAAGACCCATAGAGTGGATTTTAAAAATGTTCCTATGTGAGTAAGTGGGGGATGACCATATGGGCAACACTGACAAGTTTGGGTGAAGGAGATCGGAAACACAAGGCAGTAACTGGAGGTGGTAGCTAAGTCAGGAAGATGTGTGTGTATGTGTGTGTGGTTATTTGGGTTCCTTGTGTTTAAGATATGTTATAACCACATGCTTAAATGAAAATTAGTATGACCTAGTGAAGAAAAAGAAATTTATCTACTAGAACATATCTTAGGGTAAATGCAAATTAAGTGTCTGAGAATGGGAATTGCTTGCAGTGAGTTTTAAGTTTTATTCACCTAGATTTCACCACATACTAGAACACTTGAAAACAGTAATCATCTTCCTATCTCAGGGCAAAAAAGGAAGAGGGGCATTCCCTTGGACTTCCCCTCTCGTTCCGGGACATTGTTCTATTATTTTAGTTCAGTAAGTCCTACATATACAAAGCCCCAACAATCAAACTGTCTAACTCTCCCTAAATCTTGTCATCTACAAGTATTTCATCAATTCACTTGATTAATTTGGCGACTGGCTTGTTGTTGTTGTTGTTTTCTCCTTCTATCACTTGTCACTATGCTAGATAATTTGGATGACTCACTCAACTATTTAGCTTCAAAATTCTTTTTTCCCCTATATTCTAGTGACAATCCTTTCTGCTCAGCTTTGACAACCCACACCCACAGATACAAAATGGACTTTTCTAAACAAAAAGTGTTCTACTCTAATATGCATAATTGTGAAATTCTCTCCTCTAATCCCCTGTCCTACTCGCTCACGCCCACAGAAGCTCTTCTTAGGCTTCAAAAGCTGATGCCCTCCACTGCTTTGCCTCTCCATTTTCTAGCAGTCTCCAATTCTTCCTGGCTTGACGCCTGCCCCCACCCCGACACCATACTTTCACGGGTGCAATTGATTCTTCCCTTCTTTGACCTCCTCTCACAGCTGCCTTGCCAATCCCATTACCAAATCATACCACCATCTGTTTGCTCTCCTCCTCCTCCTGGACTGCCAAGAGTTACTGAGAAAATTGAATAACCACGCTGATTGACTCTGCTACAGATTTATGATTTCCAATGTCAGCTGAACTCTCTGCGCTGAGCAGCCCTGTTACTCACTCCTACTTGGCTGGTCTCCCCATTCCACAGAGCAGCTGTTCCCACCACACCCTCCTCAGATGCCCCCTTCTCAGCCTCACTCCCCTCAACCTCAACACACTATTTCTCCTCCTACTGCTGAGAAGATTGTGGCCATCAGGGGTGAACCCCCTTCAGCTTCCCTCCTCTACTTCTCCAAATTTGCCTGTATCTTCACTCACTGGAACTTCATTTTGCAACTCAGAAGAATCCTCATTATTTTATCCATTTGAGCTTTTGATCCCACTCCTTCCTGCCTCTGACAGGATCTTATTTCGTCAATGTTTTCTGTTCAGCCTCTAAACCTCTTTCTTTCAAATATATATTGATATATTTGAACCCACCTATAAACCCACCTAAATTTCCCTATTTTGTAAAAAAGATCTTTCCTCATTTCTTCCACCACCAAACTGCTGTTTCCTTTCTCTCCTGCAAAATTGTTGGCAAAATACCTTGTGTTCAATGGTTCTGCTTACTTTCAACTATTTCCATGAAAGCTGATGTACTCGTAACTGGCCACTATGCTGATGAATCTATTAGAAATGCTGCATAAAGGAGTCTTTTCTCACTCTTCAGTTATGTTGTTTTGAATGCTGGGAGTTTAGCTTTAATATCAATTCCCTCACTTACTAACTGCTTAAATTTGAGCAAGGCATTTAACTTCTCTAAGATTAAGCTCCTTCACATTTAAATTGGGGATGCATGGGTCACTTTTAAGGACAGCCAGGTTTTGAGCAAATTACTTTTCACCTACTGAATTCTGTCTGGTAAGACTATGATTCAAAGTGTGTTGTCTTTCCTTAACCAAAAGGTTGATAATTCACCCCAAAAGAACATGTTGGCATTCCCTCTTTGGAGTCTGAAAAGTAAGCATAGTGATGAACTACATTAACATAATTGGCTTTAAGTCATTCTAGTAGTATCTGAAAGAGAGAGTTTATCAATTCCTACTAACACCTGAATTTACCTCCACCCTCTGGAGCTGGAATAGACTTTTCTTTTTCCCGAGCATGTTCCTTTATCTTCCACTAGTACCTTGTGAGCTCCAGCTCGTTGTCCCCAAAGCTATCTTTGGTTTAAAATATTATTATAAATTTGGTTTCTATTGCATGAAAACAAATTGTGTCATTAGTACTAAATGAGCTAATCTGTGTAACATTTTTAGTGTAGAATCTAGTGCCTAGTAACAGGTAAGTCAATTCTTGCTATCATTATAGCTCTTGATATCGTTACTATTAGTATGTCTACTCCACTCTTACTGAAACATTTTCCGTCTTTGCTTTTCATCACACAATTTCTCCAGATTGCACATTTACTTCAGTTCTCCTTTGTGTTATCCTCACTATCGCTCATCAAGACTGGCCCTTTGCCTCCTCCCATTTTCACTCTGTCTATATTCCCCAGGGAACTCATATACTTGTACGGAGTCACCTGTCACTAAACGTACATGAACTCTTAATTCTTTCCCTTCCCAATCTTACTCTCCTGCATTTCAAATTACACTTTTCCCCCCAAATTCCACTTTTCAATGAAAATGTTCAAAATGAAAATATGAAAAAAAAACTTATTTTCCATTCCTATTTTCTCTCTCCTTTCTTCTCCAGCCTCCAATCATGTACCAAATATTTTACATCCGTCTGTCCATACACATCTTTATCTGTCTCCATAGCGTGCGTCAGAATCACATAATGAGGCTTTATCAGACTGTACTAGTTTCCTCATCAGTCTCCTTTTCTCTAGCATTTTTACTATAAACTGCCCTCCATTCCACCAGCAGAGCCATCATTCTGAAACACTTACTGTGTTATACTCTTGCTCAAAAACTTTCAGTGACTTTGAATACTTACAGTATGAACCCAAACAGCTAGACATAAAATTCAAGGCTCTTCTTGAGCTGAATCAATTTGCTGTTTCCAGTTCATATTGAGTCATCCATCCCATGTTTCCTACACTCTAACCACACTGGATTATGTGACTTTTACCAAATATACAAAGAATTTTGATGTTTTCATTACTTTGCTCATGATATTTTCTCCATTTGAAATGTCTTTCTTCCCTTCTTAGTGTAAGTGAACTATTAACTATTACAAGGTTCAACTAAAAAGTTGTTGTCATGAAACATTTCCCAAATGTCTTCACTTTGTCGTCCTATAGCACTTACAACACATTTGACTTTCTTGGTTTGTTGAAAACACAGATAGTGTCTTTCCCATATTTACATTCTCAGCCTCAAGCACAATTTCTGGGCTAAAGCATGTATTCAATAATTATTATCAAGTAATTGTTTCCCTCTGGTGAGCTTCAGAATAGAAAAATACATTCTGAAATATATATATATATATATATATATATGCATATTTGAATATATGGAAGGTGTATGTGAAGGAAATATATATTTAAAAATATTTTATATAGGTAGATATCTAGATAGATAGATAATATGTGTGCCTCAAAAATAATCTAACACTTTTATACCTTTATACTCCATTGGTTAACGTTTTCAGCCAGTCAGTACATGAGTGAACACAGACATTAGTATTCCTGATAAATATTACCAATGATATCAGTTAAGGTTATATTCTGAATTTGCAAACCGAGCATTGAGAAAATCCTAAATTATATCCATTGAAAAGATATTCTGACAATATGTCATATCAGAGGTTGTACCCTTTCATACTGATATTAGCTAGAAAATTTTAAATTGTCACACCATAGGTAACAGCAACATTAAAGGTATGATGGCATCCCTTGTGAAACCTATCAAAAACAATAAAAATTTCAAACAAAAATACAATCTCTTGTAAAAAATTATATGATAAGGTATACTGAATATGATTTATAGCAGACTTTACATAAATTTCATGATAAAGCATAAAATAGGTATTTTGAAAATTGTGTATTATGAATGTGGCTATTTATATATAAAATCGTGGGTGCAATACTTTGCATACATATGGTATGTGCAACCTCTACATTATGTGGACTATTAACAATGGCTTCAGCAGCACAAAATAACTTTACAAGACACTTTTCTTGAAAGATTTAACAATACAAGTACCACATATTAATCATTATTCATAGACCAGGGATTCTAAATTCTTTAAACACTACATAACCCCTGGCAGGCTATGGGCCCTTTCAGCTCTAACAGAAGGAATCTGACTTTCTTTGATTGCAAGTCAAAGATCAGACAGAAAACATCCAGGCAGAAAGCATCTAGTCTAATAGAATATCTTTTAATTGGAATTAAAGGAGAAAAAATAGAGAGAGAGAGAGAGAGAGAGTAACTCCACAGCCTGTGCCCTTCAATATTGATGATCCTTAAAATTTCACTGTCATGGAACTGCCAGAACTGTCTTACTACAAATGAAGTCCTATGGATTTTTTTTTCAAAAGAAAACAGCAAATCCCATAAACTACAGGACTGTGAAAACCATATCTGCTCTATTTATGGCATAAATCCTTTTTTAAAACCACGAAGCACAAGAAGCAAACAGAAATCACTGAAAATACTTTAATAATATGCTGCAAAATTTAAAATATATATAAAAATAAAAATACTTCTGGATAAGGTCTGAAATAAAAATCAGCTTAGAGCTTGGGCAGTGAGTTCCGTCAATGATAGAGGTAAAAATGGATTCCATGGATTTGATGAGTGATGATTCTTCAGTCTTCAGCCTCAAGATAGCCCCCAAAGCATGACTTCATTTGAGATCATAGCTTAACATCAAGGAAAGTCTCTTTTCACAGTATCAGAGAAAAGGAATTTTATGTTAAAATCATGCTTTGTATCTATCCCAGAAACATCATACAGTCTTGCCATATTGTCACAGGTAAACAGTTCAAGTTGAACTGAGCTCCATGTTCCAAGAATGGTTTTGTGTATATTGATTTTAGAAACCATGCATTAAAATGTAGTTCTTTTGGTATTAATTATACTCATTCCTCTACTAAAGAAATAAGTCTCTAGGGCAGAGTTCTCTACCAGTGCCAAGAAATGACCAAAGACAGCAGTTGTCTCTACGACTTCATGGTCCACATAAAGTGTGACAACTAATGGCACAGCATTCCCAGTCTCCGAGAAATACGTTTCAATTAAAGTGCAACTCAAATCCCTTTAGGGTTATTTTTCTCTTCCCTTTCTGGTGCTTCCTTCCCACTGCTTTGAAAGTTACTCCCCTAACAAATCAAGGTCTCCACTCCCCAGTCTTTAAAGGCCTCTGCTGTCTGGCTCCCATTTCTCCCAGCATCAGGTTGTATCTCCATAATGTGATTCTAATGCCTTATATATTTTGATTTATTTTCCGGCCTCCTTCTATACCATCCTGCCCTGGCACCCACTTGTCCACCAGAGGACATGCCTTCCTTTTTTTTTTTTTTTTTAAAGATTTTATTTATTTATTTGAGAGAGAGAGAGAGAGAGAATGAGAGACAGAGAGCACAAGAGGGAAGAGGGTCAGAGGGAGAAGCAGACTCCCTGCTGAGCAGGGATCCCGATGTGGGACTCGATCCTAGGACTCCAGGATCATGACCTGAGCCGAAGGTAGTCGCTTAACCTACTGAGGCACCCAGGCGCCCAGGACATGCCTTTCTTTTGGTACTATGTGGTTCTCACATCTGGAAAACAGATATTTATCTTACTAACAATAGAGTTCCTGCAATAGAGTAGGTCCTGAGTAACACAGTGGAATGTGAGCTCTAACAGAGTTCATGTGGTTCATGATATACATACGTACATAACTATGTGTATATCACCTTATCTGTGTTACCCAGCATTTGATATTTTGTAGGAATGCAATACCCCCACTGCCTAATCTAGTGTAGGAACTCAATTAGTCTTTATTGAATGACTAATATTTATACACTTTATTGAATGCCTTAGAATCACATAAATTCCCATTTATAGCATCAAGTGAATTCAATCAAGCATCTGTTAATCTCCTATAAGCAAGGCACTTTGCTAAAAACTGGAAGGAGACAATCAATATGAATCAGACTAGGACCTTCCCAATGAAGAGATTATAGTGTAGGAAAGAAATAATATGCATATACACTTACATGCACAAAATATTCCATCATTAGAGATAGGAAGATTCAGGTAGCATAAAAATCACACAGATAAAGTGGCTTAAAATTAACACTAACAACTTAGCAACCAGGAAAAGAGGGAAGGTGGGAATCACTCATGTAAAATTGGAAAGAGAATTGCTGGAGGAGGTGGTAGTATAGGTGAAAATAAACTGGTAGGAAAAGTGCAGAGCAGGGCAAATAAAGTCCCTTGAAAATCACCAGGCTTAACTGGAATGTAGAGTTCACGGAAAAGGAAGAATGGAAGGTAAAAATGGGAGAGAAGGAATAGAGTCGGAGCAATATAAATCTCAATTAAGGAATCTGCAATTTATTTCTTAGAAATTAATAGGCACTAAGCATTCCTGAGCATGGCCTAAGAAGCAATGAGTTGTTCTGTCCTTGCAAGACTTTGGGCAGCAATGTACACAATACTTTAGCCTCCAATGTAATATCTCAATCTACTGTACGTAATTTCTACACAAACATTTATAGCAGTTCCACTACACTTTCCATGCCTAACCATGACTATTTTATCTCATAGTTTTGAACAGTTACCAGCAGCACAAAGAGAGAGAAAGAGAGAGACTCTCACTCTCTCTCTATTTTTTTTAACACGAATTGTTATGATCCAATATTGCTAGATGGCACAGTGAGTGGAATAACTTCTGATAACAGTCATTATGGCATATCAATTTCAAATTCAACTAAACAATAAGTAATGGCAACTACTGGAGGACAGTGGTGGACATTACAAACCACCTACATGAAAAGTACTCAATTTAAAGATCCACCGGTAACATCGCTCTTAAAACAAGCTAATAGAAAAAAATTGCAGCAAAATATTTGAGGAAAACTGAAATAAGGCATTCCCAAACTTCACAGTTAAACAAACCGAATGGCAACCCAAAGGACATGGCAATAACTGAGAAGAGCGTGTCACTGGGCAAAGGGTGCTTCCCCAGGCAGCCTGACACCGTGGATGAGTAGAATTCCAAATGTTCAGAGAAAGAGGAAGTGGAGGTGGGATTATGGGCTTACCTAAACACCCCGCTGAAGTCCACTAGAAAAGGAATAAATACACCTGTTACAGATTTCCCAGTGCTTGTTTTAATGAAAATTTTATTTATTTATTTATTTATTTATTTGAGAGAGTGAGAGAGAGAGAGCATGAGCAGGGGCAGAGAGAGAGGGACAAGCAGACTCCCCACTGAGCAGGGAGCCCAAAGTGGGGCTCGATCCCAGGACCCTGGGATCATGACCTGAGCCGAAGGCAGATGCTTAACTGACTGACTCACCTAGGCGCCCCTTAATGAGTAATTTCTAAATCCAAAGAGATACTCACAGAAACAGCTCAGAGTATGCATTGATAATTGATAATTGATCATTTTTATTATATTCTCATGTGTCGTAAGCATGTCTGCATTTTTTAAAATAATTCCAAAAACATCTTTTTAGAGCCACGCTAAACAAAAAGCTTATTCATGAAGTTTGTGAAGTTTCTACCAACAAATAGTCCTAAATCAAGTTTAGATTCTTGTAAAGATTTAAGGAAATCAGAGTTTAAAGTGAGATAAACCTGCAGTTTGGACCGTAGCCTAACTCGTGATTAGTATAAGACTTCCGGAAAACCTATTTGTCTGTTTTTAATGGCAAATAACTCTTAGGGACACCCACTGTGTGGCAGGCACCATCCTGTATTGCATTAAAACTGCTTCTGGAATCTTTGCTCAACTAGTGAAAAGCTATGTGACCTGTGTCACATTTCTGAGCCTCTCTTTAATAGTACTGTTATTTATACTGGCTCATTTTATGCCAGGCAGTTGTAATACATGGTATATATTAACTTATTCTATGACATACAATTTACATAGTGTATTAATTCATCCTCATTGCCTAATGATGCTATGAGACTGTTATCATCTTCGTTTAAATACAGGAAATGCTAAGTAAGTTGCTCAAGGTCTCAAAGACTAGTACGTAATTGGTGTTCTTTTAATTTATGAATTATATATACCTTTAAATTGTATATTTTCATAGGAAATCCAATAGAGGACAAAATAGAGCAATTCAAATTGTTAGTAAATACAATTCAAACTGAAAGATCACTCAGATCAGATCATTACCGGGTAACTATCACAGCAAAAATTAAATTGCAATTTTTTGATTGCCTGAAGATTATGATAATACGAAACTAAAAAGAAAAGAAGTTTAGGAACATCTTGGAAACACTCTGGTGACTGTCCTAGCACAAATGTTTACTGAATTATTTTGTATCACAAATTCAAATTTGTCCTTATTTTAGAAAGTAGAAGTTACAAGTGATTGTATATTATCAATTATAACTCCATAATTTGTAAATGCTTTCTATTCCATTTGCAGACAATTTCTACAAAATGAAAAAGGAGCAATTTGAATTGATGTGTTAGATGAGGGAATGAGTCAGGGGAAAAAAATAAAACTTAAACAGCTTTCTCTTTATAAGATTTTGCATAACAGAGACTTCAGACTTCCATAAATACTTAGTTCTGTATACAATAAAATATCTGTGAGCGACATAATAACCAGCAATGTTCCAAACGGCATCCATACATTAACTGCCAAAAGAGGCTACAGAACAATTTCTGGAAGGGAGAAAAGAGCCCTCTGGACCTACTGTAGTACGCAAGCTCAAAGGAAACGAATAGCCTAATTATATAGCCATGAAAGAAGCCAACAGATTTCAGTGATTGGGAAAGAAAGCTTGACAAAATCTAGGGATATTAGTCAGATCCTTAAATTATTTCATTTCTTCGCATGTTCTGAATTGTCAGCAGTGTAGAATGAAAAGCACCTCCAGAAGGTTTGTTTGTGCTTTATAGCCTGATATTCATAACAACTGTGTCCATTCTTTATGCTGTTGTTAAAAGGCAAAACCAATCTGTTGGCAGATGACTGTCTTTGGCTGGACAGAAAATTCCATTTTATGTAGTAAAGACAAACACACACAATCTGAATATGTTCTCACTGGGGAGGGAAGAAAGGATGAGAGGCCCCTTTCATGTCATGCACTTGATAAATTATTTCTAAGATGCATATTTTTTTGCTCAGGCCTGTCCAAAGGCAGAGTTCCATTGTGGCTTTCCAAAATGCAATCCTTTATAAGTAATTTCAATGGCCCTTAATAGAATCCTATGAATCACATTATATATTCAAAAATATGATTACCCTAATACACATCTTTTATGTTTGCTCTCAAAATTGTGAGAGGTACTTCTGTTTTATCTAAGTGAAGCCTTTAGGCATTTATTTGTGGTCACTTGCTGCTTAAAATGCAGTTCATTTAATGCTATTGCACATTCAGTTATTTGATATGCTTTTAATTCATGGGAGTATTTCATACCATAAAAATGCTTTTTAAAAAATTTGTTCTGAGTTCAGGAGAAAAAAAGCATATGAATGTTCTTTTATTTTAAAATGAAGAATTATTTTTTTAAAGCATTTAAACAAAACTCTTTTTTTTTTTTAATAAACTCTACCCCCATCGTGGGGCTTGAGCTCATGATGCCAAGATCAAAATTTGCATGCTCTACCTACTGAGCCAGCCAGGCATCCCTCAATGAAAAATTATTTTTAATTCTGGTGCCATGTGACATAACCATCAACAATCCTAAAGTTTTCTTCTTTTTATCATTGTCTCCACTAGACCCATTGGGACTACAATGGCTTAGAAACATCATGAAACATCATGAAACATCATGCTAGTTAAACTGCTAATTAATTGGTATAAGCAATATATTGCATGAAATAGTTTGCTGTATTACACTGTTTTAACTTTTGTGCCATTTCAACTTGGTAACCACTAATTTAGAATCCTTTAATCATGTTCTTTAATCCAAATGTTAATCTCAGATGACAAGAGCACATGATTACTAGGGAGGCTTGGTATAAGATATGTGTTGCATTTCTTCCTAGTATTGAAAAGGGTTTATTGAAAGATAAAAAGATCATGCGTTTACAGATTCTTGATATTCATTTGAATATAACCTCTCGTAAAGTAGAACTAGTTGGAAGTCATCCTCATAAACATTTTCACAAACTTCTCCATCTGAATCGTAAGGCATTTATGTGACTAGACATCATAGAATTTTTATTTAAAAGGCCCATGGGGAAAATTGTTTCCTTAACATTATCCGTGTCTTTCTTAACACAGATTTTTTTTTCCAATTACATGACTTTAACAATCAAGCTTCAATTTGGGGTTCAAAACAGGGCAGATTTTTATGTGATAAATACGCAGGGATTTTAAAAAGTCAACCAGCATAAAGTCAGAATGCACTATATCCGCTTGAAATGTATTATCAGGAGGCAGCCAGTTTCTGATCTTTCTAGAATGCATATACCAAATGTCTGCTTCTTTCATGAACCTGACACATAAGGGAGAAAAAAAAAAAAAATCCTTGCAGACCCGCCTTCTAACAGGAAGAGAGAGAGAGATGAAGAAAGATGAGAGACCGGGGTCCCCCTCACCTGCTATTGAGACAGAACAGAATTTCCACTGACACAATTGGGCAGCAGCAATTAGAAAACAGGCTGAGCTCAAAACTCCAATTTCTTACAACAGGACATGTTCATTTTCCCCCTAACATCTAAGGATACAGTCTAGGAAGGTATTTATTTTTAATTACATTAATCTTAACTCCTCCTTAGAAATTTGTAAAAAAAAAAAAAAAAAAACAAAACATAAGGTAGCTTATTATGGCTGTATTAACAACCATAAAAATACAGAGTAGCCAACTCTTTCATGAAAAAAGTAAAAAATTACTGAAATGTATTGCCTAATAAAAATCTGTAGTTGACTTTGTTTCTTTTCAGATGCTCAGTTGCTAAACTGTGAAATGAAAATATAACTTCCTCATGTTTTCACAAGCAATGCTGTGTGTTCCCAAGAACACAGAGCTGTTCCTCAGGTCTAGATTTTCCTGTCACAATTAGTATTCAATTTATTTTATCCAACACATAGTTTCTAATAAGCAAAACAGCATTTTTAATGATAGTTTATTTGTTTTATCCTCTCCAGTATGCTTAGTTAGCCAATTACAATGTTCAAAATGAAAGCCACTGACTTTCCAGACATTAAATATTATCCAGTCCAAATCAGCCGGTGTTTATTTTGTTTATATTTCACACATTCAGATCTCATCTTTGGTATTTATTACAAAGCACATTTTCTGCTTGATAAAGGGCTTTGAAAATAAAGCCCGGGGCACCTAGGTGGCTCAGTCAGTTAAGCAGTTAAGCATCTGCCTTAGGCTCAGGTCAGGATCTCAGGGTCCTGGGATCAGGCCCCACCGTTGACTCCCTGCTCAGCGGGGAGCCTGCTTCTCTCTCTCCCTCTGCTTGCAGCTCCCCCTGCAAAAATACTTCCAAATAGAACACCTTTGATAGAATTTCTCTCTCTCTGTCAAATAAATAAAATTTTTATTAAAAAAAGCCCTCATCATATATAATAGATACTTATTAAATATTTGCAAAGAATAACAGCTACTTATTTGTGGGTTGGTTATCATAATCAGCATCATCCTTAGTTCTCATGATAATCTGACAAATAATTTATCATTCTTAAGTTTCACAATTTTAAGCTACTAATAATTGGGGAAAATCATACTCCCTTATGATTATAGATAAAGTGATCCTTCAAAAAATTGTTCTTTGACCTTTTAGAAACTTTCATCATTGGATTGTGACAGGTTTGATTTCAGTTTTCACAGCTTCCTTTCACTTGTCTATGCTTGAACAAAATTACAGCTCACAGCGCTCTAAGATTTGAATTGTAGCAGACCAGGAACTGATGAGTTCCCCTGGAGAACCTGTACCTGCACAGTTTTGTGGGTTTCACGCCATAGTGTATGAAGTACATCGAGAACTTGGAGTTACCTTTTCTGTGAGGTGCCTTTTATTTCACTAGTGACAGTGATAATTGAGTTTATTTTAGCCCAGGAACATCTCAGTCAGCAACAACTACACTGTATTCATATGTTAATTATAAAACAACTATACGGAAATTAACAGTTGTCGGCATTTATTGAGTTCTTGTCACACCATACTCACATTACCTGGCTAAATCTCATTTAAAAATCACAATCGATGCATGACATAGATGTTGTTATTAACTTTATATTACATCTGAAGAAACAGAGGCAGAGCCAAGTTACTTGTTCAAAGGTCAGTTTGTGAGGTGTATAAACCACGTTTCGAACCCAGGCAACCTGGATTGCAGACATTGCACTCTTAGCTACTAACATCGTCCTTTGTTTAGCACATGGCATTGTAATAATTAGCCTGTGTGGCTGGAATTCCCATTAGACCGTGAGCTCTCCTGGTTCAAAGAATGCAGTTGCTATTTGCCTCAGTCCACAGCAGTCTTCACTTTCAAATAATGTTTGATGCAAATAGTATGTGGTAACGTATTTTAAGCCTGCAAAACAAGTAAGTCAGAAAAGAATTTCTTCTTCCCTGTCTCCAATATTTAAAGCAGATTTTCTATCACAGATTCCATCTTTATCCAATACTTCTGTGCACTAAGAACTTCGGAATGCCTTTCGCATCTAAGTCATGCATGTTGAATCTGCCGCACTCGCGTTAACAGATGTGTGATCTAAAGAACCAAAAGAAGCCACCTCTGTACCCTAAAATAATTCCAGAACCTATCCCCCATCTTTTACAGTGTTTGGCATGAAAGCTCCGTGACCTACCGGCTGAGTGGAGCCTCTGAAACCAGAGTGGCAGGACACGGAGACCAGCTCTACCTCCTGCTGATTCCGTACCTTTGCAAATTTACCCAAACTCTCTGTGCCTAATTTTCCTCACCTGTAAAATGGATGATATGACAATAATGGTATCTGCTTCATGAGGCTGATATAAATATTAAATAGGGCAATGACTATATCGTCTGCATAGAGTTGACTCTTGGCTACATAAATTGGATGAAAACAGGTGAAGGGGATTAAGAGTACACTTATCTTGGGAAGCCTGCTTCTCCCTCTCCCACTCCCCCTGCCTGTGTTCCCTCTCTCGCTGTGTCTCTCTCTGTCAAACAAATAAATAAAATCTTTAAAAAAAAAAAAAAAGAGTACACTTATCTTGGTGAGCACCGAGTAATACATAGAATTGTTGAAGTGCTACATTGTACACCTGAAACTAATACAACACTGTTTTTTAACTACACTGGAATTAAAATAAAATTAAAACACTAAAAATTAAAAAATAATAAAAAATAGTTATCAAAGAAATATTAAAATCAGTTCAACTAATTTATATTTATCAAAACCAGGAAGTGGAAAAATAGCATACAAAAGAAATAATAACTGGAGCTAAGATGAAAAGCAAGTCTTTTATTCCTCAATAATATTTTTGAAATTTTTTTTATACTTTAGTGAAATTTTTACTTACAGTGGGTTGGTCATGGGAGAGGCTTGGTAGGCGGTCTCCCATCTAAATTTCTAATCTTGTATAATAAAGAATAAACTGACAAAAGTAAATTTTATTACCTAAGTCAGTTCCATAAATGACCAGAAGTTTTGCCAAAATGAAAAAAACCTTCCGTGTGACCAGTTCTCTAAATAAGGATCCCTGAAGTTTATCCATGCCACCTTTATGATTTTGAAAGTGACACCATTTTGCAAGTTAGTAGGCACCCTCCTCCCAGAATTGACATCCAGTATTTGCTCTCACTTTGCTTCATACTGTTTCTCTGACCTTTACCAGTTACAGTAGTAGCTGGAAGCTAAAATAAAAGCACTGTTTTTCTGTGTGAGGCATTTTGTGACTAAACATTAATCCCAAAATTATAATAGTTGCAAGACTCCTCTGCCTGTTGCTTCCCCTAAGCAGAAGACTGTAGGATGAAAGAGCCCACAGCAGTAAACATCAGGGGCGAATGTTTCCTTCTCCTCTGAACCCAACCAGTCTGATCCAAGTCTAGAATGCCTTTGAAGTCAAAGAGACCTTCATGTGCTGATCAATCCTTGGGAGGTAAAGAGCAAGAAAAACTGGTTCTGGCACTTTAATATTCTGCCAGGGAATGCATTCAACTCAGCTCAGAACAAAAAGGTCTTCTCGGTTACAAATTGAGTGATTTTGTACTTGGGTGCCTCTTGGTTCAATTAACTTAGACATACCTATTGATCCCAGAACGTGATTATTTATACTTGAGTACTTATTTCCATTAAGTCAAACTAAGGATGAACAGTAACAACTGTAAATTAGTATTTTCCCTTGCTCTTAACGCATGCGTTCAGCTTTAGGTCAATTTAAGTGGAAAACAGCATGGGATTCCCTTCATACTAATGATCACTATTGAGTATTAATATGATCTGTATTAAGTGTCACGCTGTAATGTTTCCAAGTTATTGAAACCGTTTAAGTTTAGAATTAAAATGATCTAAAAATTGACAGCACGATCCAAACCCATCCTTTAATAGATAAGAAATCTGAGCACATAAAACAACAACAAAAAATTATCCACTGGGTCTGGCTGTTTAGTGGCAGAAGAAAATTTGACATCAAAACTCCTGAGTCAGTCCAGGGCACTTTTCTCTTCACACCCTCGAAATTATCTCTGTCAAACCTTCTCTCTGTATCTAAAGTGGCTAAGCTCTTCACTCTCAAATTGTGAAGATGTGGCGACTATATTCCAAAAACCAGCAACATGAGCATATTTTACAACCTATTATGTTTTAAGAGATTATTAAAATAGGAAATATAGTGTCTTATAAAGCAGTTATTTTTTTATTATTTTGGTCACAGAAAAATATTCAATACAATAGAATTATATAGTTTATAGACTTATAATTTATTATAATAGCATAAATAAAGACAAAAATCCCTGTAATAGTATAGATAGTGTACCAACTTCAATTGATTGTCACATAGAAAGAAGAGGTAAGAATTTTTACTATAAACTTAATCAGCAAGATAAAGAGAAATGAATACAAATACCAGAGAACAATAGTTTCAAAGTTATTATGGCACATGGTGACTACAAAAAATATGTCAATCTGTTTTAAGTATTTATTATCTTATCTATGTTAATATATGATTACTTGTTATTAATTTAGGTTGAAGAGAAGTGAAAAAAACTGTAACTTATAGATAGATTAAAAAGTTATAGTTAAAAATCAAATATTTCCCAGATCTCTTCTATAAGAACATCCATGATTCACAACCTGGTCACTGAGAGAAGTAGCCTGAAAGAGTTATAATAGGACTTTTACAACTGTCTTCAAATTGATATTCACAGGTGCCTACTTTCATTTTCAGACAATGATACTATCTTCATTTAAATGGTCCAATGGCAATAAATATTACACTTAATTGGGGAGCCTTCGCTGTAGTCATTCTATATCAAAATAGCTTTGTTTGTGAATAATAATCTTTAATAATGATGACATATATGAAATGGCTTAAGACAATTTACTCTACCTCTTTACATTCTAGGTAACAAACCAAAGTGCAAATGTCAACCGTTAAATTTTACGTCCTTCCACTTACATGCGCACACACGCAAATGCATCCACATACACTCATACCCATACAAAAATTAGACTTTATACTGTATCTTCAGGTGAGCAAGTAACTATAATGCAGAGGTACTTCCTGCATGCAATTCATCCTTAAAATAAAAAAGGCCTCCTCTGCATACACGAATGCATAAGACCACAAATTTTAAAGGCCAGTTTCCTATTGATATAGTGGCCATACATTTCTTGAACATTTACGTGGTTTACCCTAAATTCAATCAGAAATTGTGTAAAATGTCTGTGAGATATACTGTGACCTATGCTCTGCTTTTACACCATAATAAATTATATTTCAAAACAAGTATCAGAGCGACCTAAATTTTATTTTCTTTCCTGTCCACTAGTTTCTCATTCTCCCTGACTGGCTGTAGTATTTCTTCTTAACGCCTTATTAAATAGCATTGAACAGTCTAATTTTCCCAGAATTCAGTCCTGAGGTATACATTTCCATTTTCTTTGTTGATCTAGCACAGGCTCAGGTGATTTCTACATAACGCATCCAATTAGTTCAAGCAAGACAAATGAAATCACATCTATACTAATCTCCACATTATTAACTATAAACGGAAACAGGATATGTCTCCACTCTTTTGCTTGAGTCCATTCAAGTGCAAACTGAAGGAAAAGGATTTCCTGTTCTTCTTTTCACACTACTGAGTATGATTCTGTTTCTCCACAGTAATTGATAAGATTGCAAAACCTCTCTCACATCCCTCCTTTATTCCATATTGAGAGCTTGATTTTTTTTTCAGTTTGTTTGCCAAGTATGGTTTGTTTCCTTTTTGCAGAGATTTTAAGTCCGTTTTTGTTTTCTTCAAAATCAGAGCTTCATTTTAATCAGATAGTGGTCCTGCCCCTTGGGAATCGATTTCTTTTTACACAAGACAATTCAAGTCTATTAGGATCCAACACACTGAGTTGGAACATTACATGTGTTTCACTTACGAGCACATACATTCATTTTACACGATTCCTCAATGTGGCCAGGGGGGTTCGTGGTCTGCACTGTATCCACCTATAAAAAATACAAAAATATATGTCTGCTTTACAGGGATGTGAGTAGGGTCTTGCTAGCCTAGCTCCAAAGCTTGGGTGCACATCTTGGCTGATAGTATCCTTTCCTTCCTTAAGATGTATTTGCAATGGCCACAACCTCTTTTCAGAAGTCATAGAGACACAACAGTTTGCTACAATTAACAACCCTGGGGCATCTAAATCAATAGGGCTGGCTAATCTCATGGATGCTATCTCTGACAAGAGATATTTGCATGGTAAAAGAAACATTGAATTAATTGTGTTTCAGGCTTCAAGCTTTTCAAGGCTATGAAAATGTCACCAGAAGAGGGGTGGCAGGCTAGTGGGGGTTGCTGACTTTGTTTATATTACAAATACAAAGAAGAATGAAATGGTAATTTTGTTGTCACAGCTTTTACAGCTTACAAATCCTTAAGATCTCAGGGATGTGGGCTTGATCTGAGTGTTCACACCCTTCAGAGTAGCTCTCTTGTCTCCAAACACAATCTTTAGACAGCTCACCATCTCTTTACAGAAATCTGAGCAATTAACATGTTATCAACAAATGGTCTGCTGATCTCAGGTCAAGGATGGATTACTCTACTCTTCAAAGTCCTGACCCTAAAAGGACAATGTTTTCCAACTTTGTATCTAGTCGCACAAATAAAAGTCATGGTAATATTCCTTTAAAACATATTGGTGCTAATGGCAGTTTTAAATAGTGTTAAACATTTCTTTGAATTTGAGACTGACTGATAGGCTGATTTCTGCTCTCAGTGCCAGAAGGTACAAGAGTATTGTCTTCTAGTTTGATGGTACAGTTGATCTTAGTAAAACCTCTAAGTAAGTTTGATGATTGCCAAAAAGACAATAAATCACTTCCATAGAATAAAAATGCTACTGTCCACTACCAAATTATCTATCTTTAAGAATTAGAATCAGTAAAGAGGAATATTCTCCCAAATTTCCAATGTAACAATGCATCAGGACATGAGAATCAAAAGTCAGAAAAGAAGTAAATGATTTATTTCACAGAATAATCCCCCAATTCATTTTTTTAAAATAAATGGTGTAAAAAAAAGCCAAAACAAGTAATATCTAATTTTGAAATTAATTGTTCATATCCAAGAGTGGAAAATGTTTAAACATTGCTCTAATTGCAGATTATCGATATTAGCTGTATAAATTTAAGCAGCTTTAAGATGTCTTAATTTTTTTAATTAATTTTTATCTTTTCCTAGAAATGAAAAGAATATTTTTTTTTTTCTTTCTGTAGCAGCTCTAAAAGCTAACGTAACTTGGGATGCTCTGGCCAATTACACAAGCAAAACACATTTACCAAGGCATCACTGATAAATGAATCTTCATAATTTAAATTTTAAGTTTAAGATGAACATAGTTTATCTTATTTTACACAAGCTATATGTATGACTGCACATTTCATTTCAAAAATGCTTATAAACAAGTGAAAGCTAAATATTTGAAAGTTTCATTTATTGTTTTTTATTCCCAAACCAACCACAAAGATGTAGCCATAATACATGCCAAGACTACATTGGACCTTCCTGTTAGATACTCTTACTGTATATGATGTGTTGCCATAGCATTTATCAAATATTTAACTACTTTCGTGAAGTCCCTCATTTAATTCTCACATCCTATTCAAGGCTGCAATGTGCTCCCTGAAGGCAAATGTCACCTCCATTCTGTTTATTGCTACATTTCTCAGTGTTGGCACATAGTCAGCCCTCAGTGAAAATTGGCTTAATGAATGAATGCATGTTTGAGAATAGCTAATTAAGGGAATCATATTATTTGTCACAACATAGTATTACTATTATCTAATTTTAATATCTGGAAGTCACGCGGTTATCACTGACATTCTATTATTTGTTATATGATTATGCAATAGAGCTTTCTCAAATTGCAGCAAATGCTCTTTACTTTACTAGCATATTATTTTTCCCATTTTTCCACTCTATAATTCTGTCTTAAATTGCCTATCCACCTAAAAATTCTCAAATGTCACTACCTTCTCTTTTTAATAATTCCCATGTAACAGTCATTCTTTTCTTTTCTCTAAGGAAATGTACTATGTAAACTTGTCTACAAGGTTTTTAATAAATGAATACACAAGTAAAGCAATAAAAACAAACATTAGGAAATCAGAGGTGTCAAAATGTTTCATTTTCTATTTTCAAGACCTGACATACTTTCAACTTAAAAGCACACCCAAGAAATAGAATGCATTGAAGTAATAAAGTCACCATACAGCCATGCAGCCTAATGAAATCCTTGTATTAATGTCATTGAAGAATAACAGTTCATAAATTTCATTTCATAAATTAACTATGTAGGAGCCAGTTTCAGGTTCTTGTGATTTTAAGCTTTGATGCACTGAACAAATGCATCTGGGCACTAATATTCACCTGTCACTAGAGCCAAGATAAATGGATTCTTTCCTTACCATTAAAGATTAATGTTTAAAAGTAAAAGTGCATACTTCACATCACTTACTGAGTTCATGGAGAACTACTTAAGAATCACCATTCTGAAAACTGTCATTGGTGAGGATCAGGGTAGAAATGGATGTTAGCAGGATGTGTTTGTTTTGATTTGAATCAGCTAATTAACACAAAGTAACAGACATACTCTTATTAATTCTAAAAAGGAAAAAAAAAAGAAAAAAACCAAGCACTTCAAAACGATAAATAAGGAAATATATACTTTGAAAGGAATATGTGTCAATTTTTCTATTTATTTTTATTAGATATACTTCAAAAGTAAATCACGCACCTATGGAATTGGTATAGATTAAGTACAAGTATCTGTTGAATGTGTTTGCATATAGTTGGCAATATGTAAAACTGCTATGAATATTCATGATTTTCTCCTTGACTGATGCTCAAATCTGGAGAAAAGAAAAAGGTATCACTTAAAGAGCAGAGTCTATTCCAAGGCATGGAGAACCAAACCGATGGTAGTCTCTGTAATCCAGGAACAGGGAAGTAGATATTCATATTTCTGAGCATCAACGTATAGCATAGTAGCTGAACCAGGGCACAGCCACCTACCAGCACTGAAAGTTTATCTGTCACTTTTTAAAAATACTAGAAAATCATTTGATGTGGAAAACAGGACATAACCTAAACGTGGGTTTGGGTGAGTGGAGCACTATGAGGACGACAATTCCGGACAGTATTTTTGTCTTTTCCTTCCTTTTGATTTTTGTAAGTGATGTACCCCAAACCATAAGTTATAACAATTATTAGTTGCTGCAACACCTATATAGGTGTTTACTACAAGATTACACTTAACTAATTTTATTTCACGTAAGTCCTTGTGAAGTAGAAATTGTAATTTTGTTCATTTTACTTATGAGGGAATTGAAGTTCAGAGAGCTTAATCTTCTTACAGAAAATCACACAGATAAGAACCAGGGCCCTAAACCAAAGATTACAGAAGGTATGGAAGGAAATACAAAGCATCATCAGTCCTGGTTCTGAGGACATTTTTCTTGAAGAGACATACAAATACATACATATAAAAGATTACTAACAGTGGGAGGAAGAGAGAAGAGCCAAGCAGGTAAAACTATGAGAGCTCCAGAGAGTGAGAGGAGACTGGGGGGAGGGTAGCAGGCAGAGCACTCACTGACTAACTGAACCTAAGCAGGGTCTTAAGGGAAGAGTTAGCTTGAGATCTACAGAAACAAGGGAAACTACCTGAGAAGAGGCAAAGCTGTGAGGCACATGCAAGGTGAGGTCAGGAGAGAGTGAGCCGATTCCCCCGCCTAAACCAGAGATTTCTATAGTTCCATTCAACTCCATCATGAGGTATTTTCTCCACTTTCTCTACTCAGCTCAAGTCTTCATGTAAGAAGAACCAATGTGATAATTACAAAAACAATTAACAGAACTCTCTGGAACATCCTAAATTAGAAATACACAAACAAAAGAAAATCATAAGGAAGAGAAAATGCATTTACAAAGTGCTGTACTGCAAAAATCTGAGGGTTAAATGGATCCGTGCAGTTTAAAACCATAATGTTCAAAGGTCAACTGTGTTAACATTTTTTTTTTTTAATATAGAACATACACCTTTTTAAAACACTGATTATCTTTTGGGGGTGGAGATTATAGCAGACTTCTACATTCTAAGACCCACATTTCTATACTTTAATTGTTATAACAACTGTGTATTTCTTCAGTAATCAGAAAAAAGTTAGTTGAAAATTATAAATAAATATAAGTAAATAAATAAATAGATAGAAATTAGGATCCCTGCTGTGAGTTGAAAGGATACTTGGGGAGGAAAAGTCCATGTATATTGTCTGCAAAGATGTCTTCTTTATAAAAGCCTCATGCTAGCATTTTAGAAATAGTTATGCCATCTAAGAAAAGAATGAGGACTATGCTTTATTTTACCCACCAAAGGAAAAGATAATTCAGGTAATTTTTAACGGAGTAATTAAATCTCTGTAAATGCAAATTAACTGTATTAAAATGTATATAATTTATGTATTCCAAACTTTTGATGAAAGGTTCACTCACAGAAGCAAATGTAAAAAGGAAATAAAATCCCTTAGTTCACTGAAAAAAAAAGAGAGAAATACACAGACAAATTAAGTTAACTGTCAGAAGCCAGAGAATGCAATTAAAAGAACTATTTGTTAAAACTAATTAAGTATTTGAGGATTCCTGCTCTAGACCGCCTATTCTTAAATGCTAAATCCTGTGTGTCTTAATTCGTAATTTTATTTTTTCTTGTTTTTCTTTTAAATATTTTAAAGACAATTTTCCTAAACCAGGGAGTGACAGAGCTCAATACAAAAAAGACAATACTATACAAGCAAAAACACTAAAATGGATCCTAGCTTTACAGTTCCAATTACATCTGGCCAAAGTTGAGCATTAATGTATTTCCATTCTTAAAGCTCATAATAAAAATGTAAAACGATGCAAACTTAAGGCATCATCATTATCCTCTTCAGACCATAATATTGGCCACTTTTGGAAACAAGAGCAGTGCTGCCTAGGGTTCATGTGCCAAAGCAATAAGCTGCCTGAACAGGGACTAGATGTTAATGAGAAGATGAAGTGAATAGCAAACTCAGCTGTTCTTAAATGCCCCTGAAATTGCAATCGTGCACCTGAAAAATTGAGAGCTACTTGGGGAGTCTTAAACACCCACAGAAAGGAGTATTAAGTAGTCAAAATGTTTCCAGGTGATGGATAAACTCACTAAGAGTTTGATCCACTAACAAGGAAATGAAGTAAGATGTCCAAGGAGTTAATTGAGTCTTGAAAAAGTAAATGAGAGATAGGACAAAAATTACAAAGTCCAGCCATCCAGTTTCCTGCTTTATGGGAGCTATGTTAAAAGTGTAAGAATTGGCACAGTGATCATACGGTCCTTGGGTTAATAATAGAAGAATTTCTAAATTGAATATAATTCTCTTTTAATATTATTTGTGGTTGACCAGCTTCAAAATTTTATGCTTTCTGATAATTAGAAATTTCTAAAAAATGTTTTCATAAATAGTTTTGTAAATACTAAGTGGCACTGATTTAGGGACTGATATGAGCATAATAAAATGTTGACTTTTAGAACACGGAAAGATATTACATTAATAACTAATATAGAAAGACAACTGCAGAGATAAGGGAATTACCTTCTACCAAACTGCATTTTACCAGTAATAATACTGAGGCCCAGAGCAGTGACAAGACATATTCAATATTACACTGCAGACCTAGGATTAAAACTAAATGCCTACACTCCCAATTCAGTGGTTTATTTCCATGCAAATTACAACTTTAAAAAAAATCAAAGATTTTGGGATGAGATTATTTTAATAAAGACCAAGTATCTCTAATTTCACTACATTCCAGTTGTGAAATGCAGAGAAGATATATAAATTGCACAGACGTCCTTTTAACTTATACTACACTTCACATTAATAATGGCAGTGGGCTCATCAAAAAGAACAAATGGCAATGCAAAAAATACAGCAAAATATGGTAAATACCAAAACAAATTCTTTGTACTAAAAACATATCTGCATGAGCTGAAATTGCATAATCTCTTTTTATTTTGAAGAATCTGAAAATTCTTAAGAAATTAATAAAAATGAAGCCAAGCTTTTTTATGGTTTCATTTCAAATTTTCTGGGCGTGGTCCCAATTCATATTATACAGAACTTTTTAAATATGCCTTCTTTGAAAAGGACAGTAAATCTTACTCTTTAAAATAGGTCACAAGTCTTAAAGCACTTAATCAAAAAGCAATATGGTGTTTCCTCACAGAATAAAAAAAAAAAGATTATTTGCTTCTTTTGCTCCTTTGTCTTATAAGTGCAGTGTGATGTATTAGTTTAATTAAAGTCTACCAAATTATCATAAGGATTTTATGTGCTGCAAATAATTGGCTTTTTGTTCTCTGCTCACTTTTTGTTAATGGAAGCAGAACACTTTTTGTTTTTTATGATACTTAGTATAAGATACCACAAAACTACCAAGAGGAAAGGCAAATGAGGTGCCTAATGAAGTGACCTTTGTCATCTTGGACATGAAACAAAATTAAGTCTGCACTAATGCAATGAAAATAAGTCACTGTTTCCAAAGAGTTAAGAGGATAGGTGATATTATGGCTCAGAGCCAAACCATACCAAGAATCCTACCATATATAAAAATGACAATCCTATTAATATGAGAAGCTGATAGGCCCTAAAATGAAGTAAAATGTATAAATAGATCATGTTATAAGATTTTTTTTAGTGTAAAGAATAATGAATCAATCTTTTTTTATGGGACAGATTTAGGTGATAATCCAGACAAAGTATATTACCAGGTATCTTTGATAAGAGACAAATTAAGGATACAATGAACGGAGAATTAATGAATGTATCATATTAAGTGGAAGTTGTTTCAGGAAGTAACAGTATTAACATAAACCCTCTTGCCAAAAAGTGAACTGGAACAAATAATTAAAATATGCATTCATTTACAGGCATAACTACCTCTAACATAGCATAAAAAAATAATCTGTTACACGAAATCAGTTAACTGAGTAATTGTGGTATCTAAAAGACAGAAATTACCGGTGATTTTCTTACAGTATAATTCCTAAAGTATATTACAGAATATGTATAGGACATAAGTGATAATGAGCAGTACTTCTTTTGTTAATAATTTAAAAATGTAATCATTATTCATTTATGACTATCCTAAAAGGAACATAATCTATGTATTACAACAGACTTCTGGAAAATTTGAGCTTAAATTACTGAATTGCTTTTTTAAAAAAATTCTGCTTCTATTCTTGGCCTCATAACATGTTGAAAGCGTTTAATTACTAATAATAACTAACATTCTATTGCATGTTTATGAGACCTCAGGCTAACTTACATGGTCCCTACGAAGTAGATACCATCATTAACCCCATTTAACAATGAAGGGACTTAGGAACTGAGAAATTAACTTGTTCCAAATTACAGATCTTAAAAAAATGGCAGCGTTGAAATTTTAAGAAGTCTCCCCTGGTGTCTGTGCTCTTGACTAGACTCCACTGCCTCTCCAATTAGTGATAACATTGTTCTTGAAAGCAGGCTTTGTCAAACTTGCTATACCTTCTTAAATATACCCAACAGCATTTTTAGGTACAGAATATGATCAAATTTTTAATATATCCATAAAAATTTCAGCGTCCAATCTTAGGTTTATTAAAACTCTTGCTCACTCACTCTCTTTATGACACACACACGCACACACATGCACACACACATCAAAATAATAATTACATTATTACATCTCTGAAGAACCTCCAATATGTGTAACTAATGCTATACTCAGACAGCGTTAAGACTATGTTTTCCTCTCAAAGTCAGTTCTTATGAAACCTCATTGATCGTAAAATGTGCCAAACTAATCATTAGGCCGAGAAAATGATAGTCTTCCCAACTCATGACACATTTTTTGAAGAGAATTCTCTCATTGGTTCTCTCTAAAGAAACACTCCTAAGATGTGCTTCCTCCGTGAGGGCACATGTATGTTTTGAACAGATACACTTGATTTATTCCATTTGTTTTAAGCCAAAGAGTGAAAGGGAATCTTTGACAAAACTGTCATCTTTAAAACACGGTGATATTTCATTTTCCCCTCTGCACTATTTAGATTGCCTGGGACTGAAATGCTTCCAGCAGTTCCTATGTCCAATTTTTCAAAGCTGTCACTTCCTAGCAAATCTGCTTAAGCAAAATACTTATGTTGCTAGAAAACAGAACAAACATACATTGTAAAATACATTCTATTCTTTTTTGCAGGTCAAAGTCTTACTCAAGAATGGGAACTTGGAAGAACGTGTGGAAATAAATTAAAAGATGACTATGATGGATTGGCTTAAGTCAATGAATCTAGTGCACTTCTGATTAGTTTCCAGAGATACACTTGGACTTAGGAGAGTTTTCCACACAATAATCTTATAATCAAAATGTTATTTTCAATGCATTCACTAAAGGTCATTAAATTGAAAAAGAACAAATTCAGAGGAAAATGGGACATTGAAAGATGACCATGGTTAACTCTTCCTCAGTTAATGTCTGTAGCAGCTATTATAATGTACTTGTCAACATTCTCTGTCCCAGAGGGTAACAAAAAATCGTCAAGTGTTACACTTGGAGACCTCTAGCTTTTCAGAATTGTGAGCATCATAACTCATATCCTATGGTACCTTACGAAATGAAAGCACCGCGGAAGCAAAATGCAAAATAATGATTACAAAAATGGTTTGAAAGACAACAAAACTTCAGTTATTACTAAGCAATTTCCAAAATGTGAGAATATGTTTTTAAAAGATTCAGTCATATTGACTTGAAATATGACTCAATATTCTTAACATATAATATACTTTCTGGATACACATATATACACATCCTCTAAATTGTGACTTTTTAGATATGTAGCACATATATTTATCACAGGTGAAACTTTTTTCATGTATGCACAATTACACAATTCTGGCTTAAATTAATCTCTCCAAGTTTATGTGGTAAAAGTTACCTAAGACTTACAATTCCTTCCATTATTTTACAAAGCTAGTCATGTCCCAGCAAAAGCCAAGACTGCTTATGGTCTACAATCTGAAACCCAGTTCTCTCTTGGCACTTTCACACTAGATCTGTCACCCTTTAACACCACAAAATCAATACCCTGGAATGTCATGGTTCTCTGATGGCCCACAAAGTCAAGGCATGATCAATTTCAACTTCCTTACAAGACAGAAATAGACTTAGACAAATAAAAAAAGATTTCATTCAAGTTAAATTCAATAAAACAAAGGAATAAAGGTAGAGAGGAGCAAAGTTGTTAGAATTCAGTCCAATGCATTTACACTGAAATCTAGATCCATTTTTAAGTTCAACTGAACTTCACAACTCAGCCAAAAGGTATGTATCAGAAATTAAAACAAGCTTAGAACTTGCTCCAGTCCCCAGATTAAGAAATACTATCAACTAATTATGTCTGTGTATGTATGCCTATGTTTCCTTCATTGCATTAGTCAATAGGCAGTAGGGAAAGGATGGTCTCTCAGTTCTTTATTGTGTATCCCTAGAAAATAGGATAATTTTTGTCTTCATGGCTCATTAAGAGCAGGAATATTGTCTTTCTTGTCATAAACTATACATCACGTACCTAGAACAGACCATTTAGGGCTTACACAGAGTAAGTCCTTAAATATATTTAATTAGGGTATGAAAATCAATGAATACATTAAATA